>NC_080178.1:24430717-24730717 GCF_950295315.1 Erinaceus europaeus
AACAGACAAACAAACAAAAAACCACTATTGAGTGGTAGAGACTGGGTAGTGGCACAGCCAGTGGAGTACACATATTACTATGCACAAGTACCTGGCCACAAGCCAGGTCCCTACCTGTGGGGGGGGGGGGTGCGTTATGAGCATAGAAGCAGTATTGCTGGTATCTCTCTTTCTCCCTCTCTCTATTTTCATCAATTTACCTCTCAATTTGTCTAGGTCTCTAGCAAAGAAAGAAGAGAAATAATGGTAACCAGGAGTAGCAGACTCCGAGCCCCAGTGATAAGATAAATCAACAATAAGATAAATCAAAATTAAATAAATAAAATATAAATTTAACATATTGGCCACCAGTTATCTAGCTCCAATATGTGAGGTGACACATGAAGAACTCTATATGCACTAGTTCATTCCATCCTCCAAAAACATCTCAGATATCAAAACACTGTATGGTTATCTACTAGAGAAGGCCCTCTTCTTTTCAGTGAGACTATAAATAAAAAGGAGGAAGAGGTTTGCAGACCCTGTAAATAAATAATTACATTGAAAAGGTGGGACAGGAAGCTACTTACAACAATTGCTCTAGAATCCAGTCCCCTTCAGGCATAGATATGTGGGGGCATTTTCCTGCCATCGTTTCCCGCCTGCACATCACCACAAAATAACCTTCTAGTAATATAAACCACACTGAAATGCTACCTTTCCAGGACTACTTTGTCCTCGCTGACTGTTCTTTTATTTTTCATGACAAGAAGTATTTTTCATTAGTGCAAAATTTCAATTACTGTTTGGATTTATTTATCCATTAGTTTGAGGCATGGCACACAAACACCACTGAGCACTATGCTCACCATGAAATCAGCACAAATGACAGAGGAAGAGAGTTTACATGTTCAGGCAAGAGATAAACGAGGTTGATTCAAACCTAACAATATTGTATTATTGTTTCCAGCATGCTGTGATAATCATATGACATATTTTCCTTTTCTCTTTTCTTTTCTTTTCTTTTCTCTTCTTTTCTTTCCCCAGATGACTGCTCAGCTCTGGCTTATGGAGTATGGGAGATTGAACCTGGGACTTTCAAACATGAGAGTCTCTTTTCATAACCATATTCTGTGTCCCCTGCAAATTTTTATGTGTACACATTGATCAAGTGTGACAACAAATGCTGTGAGTATATGAGTAGAAGCTGGAGATGCCCTTCCTGAGTTTGTCTTTTTTTTTTTTTTAGATATTTTTATATTCATTTATTTATCTTCCCTTTTGTTGCCCTTGCTGTTTTATTGTTGTGCTTATTATTGTTGTTATTGATGTCGCCGTTGTTGTTGGATAGACAGAGTGAAATGGAGAGAGGAGGGGAAGACAGAGAGGAGGAGAGAAAGATAGACACCTGCAGACCTGCTTCACCTGTGAAGCGACGCCCCTGCAGGTGGGGAGCGGTGGGCTCAAACCGGGATCCTTAGGCCAGTCCTTGCACTTTGAACCATATGCACTTAACCCACTGCGCTACTGACCAGCTCCCCTGAGTTTGTCTTTTTGCACGTGGCCAATGAATCAGACATGGATTAATTCAGCACTGGACTGGGAGAACCCACTGGTAAAGGTCAGTCTCTACCCAATAAGGCAAATATGAAGTGAATGATTTTATTTATTTTTTTTACCAGACCACTGCTCAGCTCTGGTTTATGGTGGTGCAGGGGATTGAACCTGGGACTTCGCAGCTTCAAGCATTGAGAGACTGTTTGCATAGCCAGTATGGTATCTACCTTCCCACCAATGACTTTATTTTCAAAGAACAGGTTAACAGAATCATAATATTACAAATTAGGACAAAAATAGAATTCTAATTGTGTCCAAGTTTCCTTTACATTCATTCAGGGCCTGTACACCTTTATATATTCTATATTTAACATCTTTTGTGGTTGTCACTGGAGCATATACTACACTTCTGCCTAATGGGGCCCGGCATAAATGAATTCCAGGTATACTGAGTAATCAATAAGAGCAACAAGAGCGAGCATTTAACTAAGAGTCAGATAGTTGAAAGGCAGGGGGGGAGAATCAATAATATCTTATGTAGAAATAATTCTCTGAGAAGATGGACAAAACCTATATGTTTTACAGTCAGCTGTACCTAGATTCAGTATCAGTTTTGCCATTTACCATGAGTCTGAGCAAGCCACTTAATGTTTTGCTCTTTTAAATTGGTGATAAAATCTACCCAGGAGGGAGAGTGGGAATCAGAGATGGGCATCAGTAGACCCTCAATCCTTCACTGTGATGATAACTCCACTAGGAGTCAACAGGAACCACTACAGAGTAGAAACATAAATCTGAAATCTTAGAGATAAACCAGAAATGTGAAACAAAGGGCACAAATTAGTGATTAAAAAAATGTAGTAAAACTAACAATGGCTCAAGAAAAGGAAAAGCAGTTTCAGTCACCACTCACTTGATGGGATATATAAATTTTATGATATATTTATTCAGATATAATTTACTTATTTATTTTTAAGTGTTTATGTAGGCAGTGAGAAAGACAGATACCTGCAGCCCTGCTTCACTCGCCCCTCCTTCCCCTTCTTCTCCTTCTCCTTCTCCTTCTCCTTCTTCTTCTTCTTCTTCTTCTTCTTCTTCCTCTTTCTCTTTCTTTCCTTTTCCTCTCCTTACTCTTTATTTTTAGGTGTTTTTTTTTTATTGAATAAGAGGGGTACAATTCCACACAATTCCCACAACCAGAGTTCCATATCCCATTCCCTCCACTGGAAAATTCCCTGATCTTTATCCCTCTGGGAGCATGGACCCAGGATCATTATGGGGTGCAGAAGGTGAAAGGTCTGGCTTCTGTACTTGCTACTCCACTGTTGATGTGATATATTTTCTATGCTTATTTACTTATTTTCCCTTTTGTTACCTTTATTTTTTATTGTTGTTGTAGCTGATGGGATATTTTAAAGGAACCCAGTTGGTGTTCCCAAATCCATTACCATCTCTCCCCTAGCATTTTATCAATGAATTCAGACCTCTCAGAGTCCTGAAAGCTCACTATGGACCCTAAACCAAGAGAACAGTCATTCTTCTCTTGAAAGAAAAACTTACTATTAATAACAAAGGGGCACAGTAAAGACATCTCTAACCTCACAGGATTTTCCTGCTGAACTTCTGAGGTTTGTTTGTTCTTAACATTTTACTGGGGAGGGGAGAAGGAGGTTAATGGTTTACCTTACAGTTGTTGACACACAGGAGATGACAGGTATTTGTAGAACATTGTCACCTTCAACTTGGCTCCTGTTCCACTATTGAGAAGAAATTTCCAAAAAAATGTGACTTGGTAAGGGTTCAAAATTAATAGTGTGTTGTGTGGCTATAAAAGTTGAGTGCTTTTCCTTAAAGAGTGTTCTGCCTGGTGTGTTTACAGTGGGGTTGCAATGACAGCATGGTTGCAAGATACCCCGAAGGGAGCCTTCTAGTGTGTTTATACTTAGGACAGGATTTAGTAGTTCGTGAGGCCCTAAGAAGATATGTTTATAAGACTATTAATATCATTCTAAGAGGTTAAGAAACATTTACTAGGTGATCAGTGAAACACATTAAAGTGTGCTAAAAAAATGGGGGGGGTAGGGTGAGTATTAACAGAGGAGGCAGCAAGTCTATTCCACTTTTATCTAGAGTAACACACTTGGGCCTGACATGACCTGCTCCCACTGAAGAATGGGGGGGGGGGTGTTCCTAGCTAATTCTTAGACTTGTGCTCTTTCAAATGAACCAGTCAATAAGAGTGTAATTCAAATCGCAGATTGCTTATGCTCATTTGCTTCTATTCTCTAAGCCTGCTTGTTTGAAAGGTATAAAAACCGTCGCTGTGGGAGTCGGGCTGTAGCGCAGCGGGTTAAGCGCAGGTGGCGCAAAGCACAAGGACCGGCATAAGGATCCCGGTTCGAACCCAAGTTCCCCAACTGCAGGGGAGTCGCTTCACAGGCGGTGAAGCAGGTCTGCAGGTGTCTGTCTTTCTCTCCTCCTCTCTGTCTTCCCCTCCTCTCTCCATTTCTCTCTGTCCTATCCAACAACGACAACAACAATAATAACTACAACAATAAAAAAACAAGGGCAACAAAAGGGAATAAATAAATAAAATAAATATTTAAAAAAAAAAAAAACGTCGCTGTGCCCTCATTTGGGGCCTTGGGTACTCAATGTCAACTGAATTCAGTGTCTACTCCTAATAAAAGCTCTTTCACTTTTGCAGGCATTGGCCTCGATATATTGTATCCAGCTGAGTCACCCCTGAACTAGGGCTGGTTCCTACCAGCTGTAGCAAGGGCTCTTTTTGGGGCCACACCATAGAGACCCTATTCAGGGCCTCTTTAAGAGCTGTATCTGTGACACTATGGAGCACCAGGACCCCCACACCCTCTTCACCCCCTCCTTCCTCAGAATCCTTTGGCTTAGTGCAATACACCACTCCCAATCCAAAAGTTTTAAATGTGTTTGATATTTTCCAAAATCCTTTCTGGGTTAAGATAAACATTTACTCTCCAATGCAAAACTTGTAGTGTAAGTAAAAGCTTTTTTCTTCTTCAATTCTGATATATCTTCTGTTATGTAGCTATCTTATCTGTACCTCTCTCCATCCACAAGACTAAAGATACCTTGAAGGCAGAAACAAGGTTTTAGTTCCCTAAAACATAGTCTGCTTACTAAGATAAAATAATTTTGCAGTAATGTGATTATTGTCACAGTAATATATGTTATTAATCAACACAGCAATATTGTGAGTAAAATAGATATATCATAATTTCCTTTATGAACCAAGTCTCTACAATTATCTGGAGGAAAAGGTACTCTGTGAATTGTATTAGTGAGAAAATCCAACCTACTTGATCATTACTACCAAGTTAAATCATGAAAATTAAAATTTTTATGACAAGCAGATAAAGCTGTAATTTTTTAAAGTTAATTTTATTTATTTATTCCCTTTTGTTGCCCTTGTTGTTTTATTGTTGTAGTTATTATTATTGTTGTTGTTGTTGTTGGATAGGACAGAGAGAAATGGAGAGAGGAGGGGAAGACAGATAGGAGGAGAGAAAGATAGACACCTGCAGACCTGCTTCACCACCTGTGAAGCGACTCCCCTGCAGGTGGGGAGCCGGGGTTCGAACCGGGATCCTTATGCCGGTCCTTGTGCTTTGCGCCACCTGCGCTTAACCCGCTGCGCTACAGCCCGACTCCCCAAAGCTGTAATTTTTATAAGCAGATTTTTACACTATTTACAAAGGATCAGTTCATATGAATTACCAAAAAATATATGAAAAATCACATTTTCTTCCAAAGTTATATTTTTGTACTGTTTGCTTTCATTTCTCCTAAGTCACTGGTAACAATTTGAAGTCTACTTAACTAGAAACTAATTTCCACCTGGTATAAGACTGCACACATTCTCCTAACGAAACTAAAATTGTAGTTATGTGTCAATCAACCATAAGGTGATAATATTTATAAGGTGAGTATAAACTATGTATTTACACTTGACACTTGGATATTCTCATTCTCTCTTCAAAACTACCCTCTGAAAGAGTTTTACTGGTTTTCTCATTTATCGATCAGCTGAAACACAGAAGTGTCACCCCAGGTCACCCATTATAATAGTGTCTTAAGGGAAAGACCTAGAATATGTGCATGAATGACAGCAAGATGGTGACCTTCATTTCTTTTGTAGGAATTTTGTTAGCAGTGGCAACTGACACCATTTAATTATTATGCTCTGTATCAGAATTCACATATCCTATTAAAAACACCCTCCACTTTAAGCAAATAAATGATGCACTTTATTTATTGATACTACCAGAGTCATAATATGGTTCCATTTTCCCCCTTATTATGTGTTTTTTTTTCTATTTTATTTGATAGAACAGAGAGAGATTGAGAGAGGAGTGAAAAACAGAGGGAGAATGACAGACACCAACAGACCTGCCTCAATGCTTATGAAGCATTCTCCCTGTAGGTGGGGAGCAGGGGCTCAAACCTAGGTCCTTGCACATTATAACCTGTGTGCTAAACAGGGTGCAACACTGCCCACCCCCCCCAAGAAATGAGGCATTTTATATGAATCAATTTCACATCATTAATTATCATTGTTTTATATTAATACCATAAACCATAAAAGAACCAAATTTCATAATTTCTAAAATTCCCCCAAAGTGAGAAACATGGTGTAAAAATACATAGGTTACAAGGTCATGCTGAAGGAACAATTAGACAATGAAGGGAGGGTCATATACTTGAAGTAAAAGAAAGCTATATGTTATACCTACTACATCTGTTTGCACTTGTAGAAGCATCATTTTTGCATCAGCATTATTTGACAAAATCTAAGGTGAGAATCTCTGATGATGAGCAAAGTTCTTTGACCTCAGAATGATGGATGATAGGAGGGCCTAGTTTCAGAAATCTTATCTAATAGAAAAGTGTCACTGTTAGCCCATAATAAATCTCACTGGCACATGGATTTGTTGGTCATGAAAATGACTCTTTTTTTGACCTATCAACAGCTCCTCATAGAGTTCTTGGCACCTACAACAAAGAGGGAAAAATGGAGCTAATGAGATTGAACCAGAAAATGAGTCTGACTTCACCCCAGCTCTGATAATACACTTTAAAAGATATGACAGTGGCAGAGTGGAAGGAGTGACAAAAATTAAATCAACTGCATTAATAGTGTTGTTCCTTGTATTATCACCCTGAGAAACATGTTATCCTAACCTGCCCTTCTTTGTTTTCCAAATTTCCATAATCAACTTGAGAAGAGCAGCCTAATAAGTGATATGATATCCTTGATCATGAATAATCCTAAATTCTGTCTCTAATTTAAGGATTCATATCTAATTTTTAATGTGACTCATTGTATGAAACTCTTTGAAGAACTGCCCCTTACTCTTCCTTACTTTATTTTATTTTTAGATGGAAACAGGTAAAGAGAGACCAAAGCATCATTCAATGTGGCAGGGGTCACCTTTGAACCTGGCTCACACATATGGCAAAGCTCAAGGGAACCACTTCGCAGACCCTCCCTTACTCTTTTTAGATAAGCACTCATATCCCACATTATTAATTAGCACTTCACTTTCTGTAAGCATAAGGTGTCAGCCTTTGCTTCTTACTTTCAATGACTCTTAAGGGCTCATTTGATTTCTTTCATCTTTTGTCCTCTTGTAGAGCATTAGCTCAAACCTTGAACAAGCAAATAACAATAATGATTATTTCCAGTGTCAAAGTCTGCCCAGGACAGGTAAACAATAACTTGTCAGATGTCAAAGTCATTAGCTGGTTACCAGAAGGCGAACTGTCGAAAGTTCTATAGTAAGCATAGAAGAAACGAAAGGTTCAATAAGGGCATACAGAGGCCACAGAAAATTCTAACCCGAGGAAAATATTGTGGTAATATACACACAAAAAAGCAGATGGTGTTTAATTAATAACAATAATATAAGCAACTCACACCATTTATTAAATGCTTAAAAGGTGCCAGCCGTTATTAAGCTTTTCACATAATTATATGATTTAATTCCTTCATTAACTCTATAAGAGAGGAATTATGATCCTAATTTTACAAATAAGAAAACTGAAACTCTGAAAGATGGAGAAACTTTTTCAAGGTCATGTAGTTATTATATGAGAAAGACAGAAATCAAACCCAGTTGTGTCAGACCCTTAAGCCCAATATTCTTTTTTTAAATTTTTTAATATTTATTTATTTTTCCTTTTGTTGCCCTTGTTTTTTCATTGTTGTTGTAGGTATTGGTGTTGTTATTGATGTCGTTGTTGTTAGATAGGACAGAAAGAAATGGAGAGAAGAAAGGAAGACAGAGAGGGAGAGAGAAAGACACCTGCAGCCCTGCTTCACCGCCTGTGAATCGACTCCCCTGCAGGTGGGAAGCTGGGGGCTCAAACTGGGATCCTTGCGCTGGTCCTTGTGCTTTGTTCCAAGGTGGGCTTTACTCACTGCACTACCGCCAGACTCCCCCAATATTCTTTTTTAAGGTATAGACAGAGACAGAGTGGAAGAGACCACAGCAGTGAAGCTTCCTTCAATGTGATGTGGTCTGGATTCAAACCTGGTCTGTACACATGTCAAAGCAGTACATTATCCAAGTGAGCTGTTCCAGTAGCCTTAAAGCCCATGTTCTTAGCACCAAAGTCCCTTCCTAAATGCTTCACTTTTTACTATTAAATATGATGCATTTCCTTTTAAAGATTAGTGAGAGTTTTCAGACAATGTTCCTGTCCATCTTAAAGGTTGCAATCAGAAGGCTTAGCTCCCTCCAAACCAGTCTCATCCCAATAGCAAGTATATTTTTTGGCTTTATTTAGAGGCTGAACGCAAATCCATATCCACATTAGTCAGTGCCATTTGCTCAGTGCAGTGGGTCATTCCTTTTTTCCTTTTCCTGGCTCCGTTCTGAATCTTTATAGTGTGTTATTTCTGGACCAGTTGTTCACTATGACAGCATGTAAAGACTCAGAGCATCTGCCAGCTGCCTGCCAGATGGCTGAATTCAAGTAAATGGCCACTGACCTATGGGCTACTGAACAGTAGCCGGATATTTCTCTACTTAATTCAGTAGCTCCAGTAGGATTTCATATGGTGCAAGATTGGGATTCAACTGATCTCCAGGAAATGATAAAATCATAATAATGATGGTGATTTGGTAATAACAATAACAATATGTAACAGTTACCAAGTACTTTTGAGTGCTTGCTCTATATCAGGCACTTTAAATATACACCATTTAATAATCCTCCTAATATCTGAAGGAGGCAGGTATTATTAACCATAATGCAAGTAAATAACTCTCATAGAAGGCTTATTGATAATGCTCTGTTCATAAAGGGAATGAAGATAAACAGTAACAACTGACTTTTATTGAGTTATCTTTTGTACTATTCACATGCAACTGGTCAGATTATTTGTCACAATTCTGTATGATAGATCTTAATATTAGCTCAAATTAAAAGGAAAAGAAAGATTTGGAGATACGTTATATAAAGTAAAAGATAGATAGATAGAGAGAGAGAGGCGCAAAGGGTAAAAGACAAAGAGAGTATCAGATATTTATTACCATAGTAATGCTTTATATAAAGCAATTGTAAGTGCAAATCATAATGCCAGTTCTCTCAGTTAATGGTGGGGCCTTAGTCAAGGAATTCTTGGATTCCCCCATAGATGCAGTGTTACTAAATTACCTCTAATAGATCTCTCTCTATTTTTTTTTTCATTTTTATTTATAAAATGGAAATACTGACAAGACTATAGGATAAGAGGGTTACATTTCCACACAGTTCTCACCACTAGAACTCCATATCCAATCCCCTCCCTTGATAGCTTCCCTATTCTTTATCCTTCTGGGAGTATGGACCCAGGATCATTATGGGGTGCAGAAGGTGGAAAGTCTGGTTTCTGTAATTGCTTCCCTGCTGAACACGGGCATTGGCAAGTCAATCCATACTTCCAGACTGTCTCTCTCTTTCCCTAATGGAGAAGGGATCTGGGGAAGGGAGGTGGGGCTCCAGGACACATGGTGGGTTAGTCCGCCCAGGGAAGTAAGGTTTGCATCATGGTATCACCTGGAACCTTGTGGCTGAAAAAGAGCATATAATGCAGAACAAATTGTTGACTAATCATGAACCTGAAGGCAAGAATACTGCAGATGAAAATCTGGGGTCTCCATTTTGGAAAGTGCTAGCAGGTCTATTTTAGGTATATTCCAAATGGCCCATGATTTTACTAGTTTTTTTGCCTGAGTCTGACATCTAATATGCAGGTGAGCCCAGGGTATTGCCTGGGGAAATAGTGTCATAGCTGAAAAAAGGACTAGAAAGCTGGATCAGGGAAGAGAGCAGCTCCCAAATATTTATGTAAATATTGTTAACTTTAAACCCCATCGATTTGATCTGGGGCCCATATTCAGCACAGAAGCCTAGACTCAGCCTCTGTAACCTCTGCATTCCTGTAGGGTTGAGCTCACATTCTGTGGTTATGGCTAGGAACATACCAGGCTGCACTAATTTCAGGACACATTTTTCTCTGGTAGTAGGTAGAGTATGTTGTCCAACCTCCCTTTGAGGGATGGAATATTCTCTACAGTTGTAGATAACACTGAGGGCAAGGTTCTATAAGGGTCCACAAAGGGGTCCATTATTTTGTTCCTGATGGAGATGACCATGGCCTGTTCGATAGCGATTGAGGAGGGCCCAATCATAACGTGCTAGGTCAAAGCCGGGTTGACGCTTGCAGGGGTCTGTGATGAGGTGTTTGTTCTTTACCTCAGCTGACTGCCAACTCTGTTTCCAAGAGACTGTTCAGTGTAGGTGTAGGAGACCAGATTGGATGATGAGACGTCAAGCGTTGAACAGGGTGGGCGAAGATAACCACGTATATTGGCAGGTCCGGTCGAGCGTAGACGTGGGAAATGAACTTAGATGATGCCGCATCCCGACGAATATCTGGCGGGGCGATGTTGCTAAGAACTGGCAGCCATGGAACCGGGGTGGAACGGATGGTTCCAGAAATTATCCTCATGGAGGAATATAATTTGGAATCGAACAAGTGGACATGGGGGCTACAGAACCATACTGGGCCACAGTATTCTGCAGTGGAATAGCATAATGCCAGAGATGATGATCATAGTGTGGAAGCGCTCGCGCCCCATGAGGAGCTGGCCAGTCTTGCAATGATGTTATTCCTTGCGCCCACCTTTGCTGCAGTTTTTATGAGATGTTCGTGAAATGACAGAGTGCGTGCGATCGAGAGTAACGCCAAGATAGACTGGCTGGGCTTCATGCCGGATTCTCGTATCGCCAAGCTGCACATTAAGCTCACGCGAGGCCGGGGCATGGTGTAGATGGAAAACAGATGATACCGTTTTTGCAGTGCTAGGGATTAGTCACCATTTTTTACAGTAATCAGATATCAGAGACATGTCTTTCGTGAGTGTTTCCTCGAGGATGTCAAACTTGGATGCCTGAGTTGCACAGCAGATGTCATCACGTAGATGAACTTCCTTGAAGAAGTTTCTGGGAGGTCATTGATGTAAATATTAAATAGCGTAGGAGCCAGAACAGAGCCCTGGGGAGGCCACTTGAGATAAGTCTCCATCTGCTAGACTTGTCACCCAGATGCACCCGGAATCTTCTTTTTTGGAGAAGAAACGATATAGTGTTGGCCACCCATGGAGGCAGGCATCTTGAGATCTTGACTAGGAGACCAAGGTGCCAGACAATAGAGTGACAATAGAGAGTGAATGGGTGACAATAGAGTGACAATAGAGAGTGAATAGGGTGACAATAGAGTGAATAGGGTGACAACAGAGTGACAATAGAGAGTGAATGGGAAAAACAGTCACTTGCAGACCTGCTTCACTTCTTGTGAAATGAGCACCCTGTGGGTGGGGAACCATGGGCTTGAACTGGGATTCCTGCACTGGTCCTTGTGCTTAACCCGGTGCACCACTGTGCAGCCTCCCTAATAGATCATTCTCCACTATCACTGGTTATTTCCATCAGGAACATCATTATAAGTCCTCTTGTGGGCTTCTTCAGGACCATACCCTCACTATGAACTACCAGTGGTAATGACTGCCCCACTTTGTTGGTATGCATGAGACTCCTTCTGTTTCATTTGGTTTAAATCCCCCCTGCTTAACACTATTCTATTTTCATAACCACTTCATTCTATTTACATAACCATTGTTAACAAGTACCACCCTCCCTCCAGGGCATTGGTGGTTCAGTGATAGGATTCTCGCCTGCTCTGCCCCCTCCTTGTCACACTCTGATTTTCACCAGTCACTTTTCTTTCCACCCTCTCTATGTCACATCCTGTGTCCACCCTACTTGGCAAGTATATATAAAGATAGCATTGTGAGTTTTAGGGTACTTTAGTTTAGCTTAGCTCGGCTTAGATTGTGCTGCGTCCTGCATGAATAAAGAGATACTGCCTACAGCTCAACCATGAATCCCTGGTCGTCTGTTACCCGCCCGTGAAGCCAGCCCATTGAAAACAACATAACCTGTCGAAAACAACACCACTCCATGAAGGGAAGATGGGTCACACTGCTCTGCCACTTTGGAAAGACTGGTAGTGATATGAGTGCAGCCTAGAATGTTCCCAGATGTGACCATGACCTGCTAACACAGACTGACAGAGTCTTGGAGGTAATATGTGCTCATATACTAAATTTGAATAGATATGGGCCCCAGGTCAGACCGACATGGTAAATAGTTAATTGTATATGTTTTATTCATGTTTGGGAGCTATGTCTGCCACAGTCCAGCTTTTCGGTCCTATTCTCATCTCTGACACTATCTTCCCAGACAGTATTTTCAGTTCACCTGCAGCTTATCTATCTATCAAGCTTCAGCAAAAATGACCAGTCATGGGCCCCCAGAAACATATGTAAAATAGACATCTCAGCTTCTACACACTCTAAAAATCTCTATTTCATCTGTTCTAGTCCTGCTTTATGGTTCCTGATTAGTAAATATTTTTAATATTTAATAAATATTGTTTACATCTTACTGCATTTCAGTGACCAAGTTGTGGATGCTACAATGATTAAATCTTGAACTCCATGGGCAAATAACCTCAGTAATGTGTCCCAGAACCCCACCTCTCCAGGGCCCTGTCCCACTAGGGAAAGACAGAAATAGGCTAGGGGTATGGATCAACCTGCCAATTCACATGTTCAGTGGGGAAGAAACTATAGAAGCCAGACCTTCCACCTTCTTCACACCCAAAACTATTTTGGTCTACACTCCCAGGGGTGTAAATGCTAGGGGGGATGGCCAAAGGGCTATGAACTCCAATTTCATCAGTTCCTGGGGGGGGGGACAAGAGAGGACAGAATGTCAGTTTTGACTCAAAAGATGGAAAATAGATAGGAATATGAGCAAAATTATTGCAAAGAACACAGGTCAACAAAGGACGAATTCAATCACAGGGTCAAACTAATTCCAGAGACTTTAGCACTATGAAAAATTACTTCCAATACAAAATTCAAGCTTGCAAACTCTGGAATAGAACATTCAGTAAGTATATATGAAGGTCTAATATACATATATATGTATAAACATGCATACATAATGAAACATTAGTCAATCACAATAAAGAAGGAAATCTTATCATTGGCAACAAAGTGGAGGGACCTCAAATTAAGCATACTCTGTTTATTGAGACAGATATTGAATGACACCACATGTATGTGGAATCTATAAAAGTAGAACTTGCACAGAGAGAATGGTGTTCTCATGAACTGGGAGGTGAGGAAATTGGGAAATTTGTAAATTTGTAAAAAGTACATACTTGTAACTAGGAGATAAGCAAGTTCTGGAGAGCTAATGCAGGATATAGGCATCATAGTCAGTGATAATATATTATGTGCTGGCTGTTTTCATGACAAAAAAGTAATCAGCACCCAGGTTGTGGTGTACCTGATTAAGAACACATTACTCCACAAGGACACAGGTTCAAGCCCCTGGCCCCCACCTAAAGGGGGAAAGCATCACAAGTTGTGAAGCAGTACTGTACATGTCTCTCTGTCTCTCACCCTCTGTCTTCCCCTTCCTCTCAGTTTCTCTTTGTCTCTAATAAATAAAAAATAGAAGTAAAATATTTTTATATTAGAGAATGATATAATGCACAGAGATACTGCCCAAAGCTATAGGGTTAACCATACTGCAATGAATCAGTTTTATCAAATCAACATAATATATACCTTAAACTTACTAGTAGTAATAATCAGGTATATCTCAGTAAGATCCAACCCCCCTTAAAAAAGAAAAACATTGGAAATATTACACTATATTTTCCAAATAAGCAATTAGTTAAAAAAATAATGTTTCCCACTATACATATTAATAGTATAATGAGCCTGACAAGTTGAGGTGCTATGTATGTGGACATTGTAATAATTCTGGTTGATTAAGATTAGGGGCACTAAGAGAAGGTCAAGTCAACAGATAAAGTGAGTTATGTCAATAATATAAGTAAACATGGAAGAGAATATAAAAACCTGAGTGTTGGGTGCTGGGCGGTAGTGCAGCAAGAACCTATGTAGGAATCCCGGTTCCAGCCCCCAGCTCTCCACCTGCAGGAGTGGGGGTTGAGTCACAAGCTGTGAAGCAGGTGCCTATCTTTCTCTCCCCTTCCCTGTCCCCCCTCCTCTCTTGATTTCTCTTTGTCCGATCCAACAACAATGATAGCAATAATAACAACAACAATAAACAATATAGGCAAAAAAAGGGAAAAATGGCCTCCAGGAGCAGTGGATTCCTGGTGCAGGCACTGAGCCCCAGTGATAACCCTGGAGGCAAAAAAAAAACAACAAAAAAAAAAACTGAGTTTGTATCAGGCCCTGCCTGAATGATAATTAACAGGTGGTCCTGAAAACATACATCTGAAATATGGTATTACATAGGAAACTCAGTTTAATGTCTGACATTGATTTTTGAAAAATTTCAGTCATTCTTTGTTCTAGTACTCATTTTTCTTTGTTCTTTTTCCTCCCCTTTGGTAAGAAGTCAAATGAGGAAGCACCACTCAGCACCATACAAAGTTCTTCTTCTTCTAGTGTTTGCCCTTCTTCCGTAGCCAGTCAACAGCGTCAGGTTGAGCCTGATGTAAAGTTTCGAGACCTCCTTTGAATCTGGAGAGGTGGCAGTCGTTGACTATGTGGGTCATAGTCTGTCTGTAGCCGCAGGGGCAGTTCGGGTCGTCTCTGGCTCCCCAGCGATGGAACATAGCGGCGCACCGGCCATGGCCTGTTCGACAGCGATTGAGGAGGGCCCAATCATAATGTGCTAGGTCAAAGCAGGGTTGACGCTTGTGATGAGGTGTTTGTTCTTTACCTCAGCTGACTGCCAACTCTGTTTCCAAGAGACTGGAACAGAGAAGTTCAGTGTAGGCATAGGGGACCAGATTGGGTGACGAGACGTCAAGCATTGGACCATACACAGTAAAACTCTGTCATACTTTAGTGCCATTTGAACTGCAGTCGGTTTCTGGAGAATATTAACCACCACCATCCCCACAATTGTTATATTTTTATACAGGTGTAAGAGGGACTACAGTGGAAAGCTGGTGTTATATTTTAAGATAATCAGAGTGATTGAAGGCCCTCAGAGACATTTCAGTTTTCAGTATCCGGGCTTGGCCTTTTAAATTTCCTCCTAGAACAAAACCCATAGTTTATCTTAACTCTTATTTATTGTTTCTAAAGAGCAAGATCAGAAGGATTTGAGTCAGATAATTTAAGTCCTTTTATTTACAAATTCTGCTTTTGCATATCAATTGCTGGAGTTAATGTGAACCCAAGTTTTTCAATATCAAGTCAACCTCTGCTACCTCCACCCCTATCCCCAAGGCCAGGAAATTCCAGAAAGCCTAACAGGACTGAGGCCAGATTTCATTTTCACATTCAACATGTGTTAACATTTTTTAATATTTATTTGTTTGTTTTCCCTTTTGTTGCCCTTGTTATTTTACTGTTGTTATTAGTGTCATCATTGTTGGATAGGACAGAGAAAATGGAGAGAGGATGGGAAGACATAGAGGGGGAGAGAAAGACAGACACCTGCAGACCTGCTTCACTGCTTGTAAAGTGACTCCCCTGCAGGTGGGGAGCCAGGGGCTCGAACCAGGATCCTTCAGCGGGTCCTTGTGCTTTGCACCACCTGCACTTAACCTGCTGTGCTACTGCCGGACTCCCTGTGTTAAAATTTTTAGGCTGTCCCATAGTTGGTGGATATTTTATCCTATTTTCTTTCTCTTTGCTTTTCTATTTAAGTTATTTCTATTGACATATTTTAATAGCAGAGAATCTTTCCTCGCACGTGTCCAGTTTTATAAATGAACCAACCAAAAATCATTTTAACTGCTATTGATTGATACTTTGGATTACTAGAACTTTCTTTTTTATTCTTCGATAGAATGTCTGTCTCTGCTTAGACTATCCATCTTTTCTTGCATACTATTTACTTTTCCCATTGGCACCCTTAGCACAAAAATCATAACATTTTTAAATTCCTAGTCTGATAGCTCCAAAATCCTGGTCCTTTCTGAGTCTATTGTAGTTCTGACACTTCGTCAACCTGTCTTTTCTCTACGTTTATTTTTAAATATGATTTGTAACTCTTGCTTGATTAAGAGCATGATAGGATGGATTAAAAAACTACAGTAAGTAGGACGACAGTGCTGTGCTGGTGTGGTTGAGAGCCACCACACACCCCACCCAGGTTTCACTGGGGAGCTTCTGCAGATTAGGAAGAAGGAAGCTGGCCGCCTGCTTGCCTTAGCTCCAAGGGCCTATGCTCCATTAGAGTTTCTGGGGTCACTGAGGTGTCGTATGCTTTACATTGGCTTGTTCTAGCCCTCCCCCGCCAAGAGAATTGGATCAGTCCTATTAATTTCGCGGGCCTGCTTGGCCCCGCCCCAAGGAGCCGCGGGAGAGGGTTCCTGAGTTCGAGAGTGCCAGAGTTCCTGAGTTCCTGAGTTCGAGAATTTCAGGGTTACAGAGTAAGAGAGAGTTCCAGTGTGCCAGAGTTTCAGAGGGTTCCCAAGTACAAGAGTTCAAGAGTTCCTGAGTTCCAGAGTAGAGTTCCAGAGTTCCAGAGTTGGAGAGTTCCTGAGTTCAAGAGTAAGAGAGAGTGTTTGTGCCACCGCAAAGAGACAGCAGAGTTCTGTTTGGTGATTAGTTTGTCTTAGTTTATGAATCGTTGTTCCTGAATAAAGAAATACAGCTTCCCTGCCCAGCCGTTGTCTCCGCGTCTCTGTTACCCGCCGTGAAGCAAGCCAGGCCGGCAAGAGCCTCCGAAATATTAACAACAAATGGCGCCCAACGTGGGGCACGAACCCACGACCCTGAGATTAAGAGTCTCATGCTCTACCGACTGAGCTAGCCGGGGTCTAGCCTTCCACGTGGCAGTTGTCCACACATTGCAGGATGAATATCAAATTATCTCACTTAATAGGGGAAGTTAATAATGTGGGGATGGGGAAGGAGAGCACAAAGTGAAACATGTACTAGACATGGTGTATTTTATCAGAGCAAAGGGCTCTGGGGAGGAGGGAGAGGACTTTGGGGAAGGGAAACTCTGGGGGCTGGTACATAATGAAACTGCATGCATATGTCAATGACTGCACTGTAAGGTATTAACCCCCTTAATAAAAATGATACTTTTTCTACCCATTTATCATAAAGATTAGGGATTTTCCTTTCTTATTTACTGTGAAATCAGGACAGATACAATGGAGGCAAAACCAAAGAGACGATGGAGTCCTCCTCTGACTTTCCTCCATGTAATATATACATCCCTAAGATGTATCCACAATGATCACCTGTGTGGGACAGGTTACGTGCCAACCATGCTCCACTACTGGCTTAATGGGAGGTCTCTGCTGATGGGTTTCTCCTCTGGGAATTTGCAGTTCTGTATTGTATATTTGCTCTATGAATTCATATCACTGGGAGACCTAAGTAAGATGTGTTGATTTTTCAGGCATCTTTTTTCATCTTTTTACTTGTTATCTGGGCAACTTCTAAGCTCTTTACAGCCCAGACCAGAAGACAGAACTTATCTCTTCATTGACATTTATCAAGTTTCTTCTATATACAAGGATTTTCGATTTACTTCTTCTACATACTAGGAGTTGGGCTGATATTTCAATTGGCTGGCTGGAGTACTCAAGGAAACAGGAAAGGAAGGGGTACAAGTGTAATGACAGCATTAAAGAGCAAGGCTTCAAGTTTCAGGAATGAATTGAAATTGTTCATACATATACATATATGATTTTTTTGAGAAATCTGACTTTAGAGAGGTGGAGTCATAAGACTAAAGGTGACTTTTAATAACAGTGACTTATAGGTTTTAATGGGACTAAACTATATATTCACTAGAAATGCAAGGAATATTAAATTTCATGCAGTCTAAAGAAATAAGCAATGAAAACCTTATGGAATTTTCATCTACTTGCCTCTCTATCTCCATGTGTAACAAGCATTGAGCTATGTGCTTTAGATTTTTAATCGTTTTAATGTATATTTCATGTTCACAAAAACTACACTTACATAAGAGAGAGCCCACAAACCAAACCAACAGACTACTGGCTGAGCTTTAACAGGACTGAGTCACGTTAAACCTACTTCTCTGCATCTCTCTACTTCTCTGAATTTTCCAATTTGGAAAATTTGTTGCTCAGGAATCACTGGAACTTTCCTCAGCATTCTCATAAAAATAAGAAGTTGCAAGGCAATGTTGTGTAATTTGCACTTTATTATTATCATGATTAATAATACTCTTTATAGTTTCACTGCAAAATTCTTCCAAAAGTTGTATTTTGAAACAGAAATAATAAAAATGTAGCCAGTGAATGAGATGCAAAAATCAGCCAAGAAAAGAGCTTGTTTTACTTCCAAGTTTGCTTTTCTCTTAAGCTTGTGCAAAGTCTCCCTTAGCCGACAAATACCTTAATTCAAGGGAAGGAATACTTGTTTCAGGTAGTATTCTTGCTCCTGGAGGGAAAGGGAAGGTAAATTCTAAAGAAAAGGATACCTGAGAGAAATAGCTTGGCAAATGATAGGACATTTTCCTTTTTCTTTTTTAATATTATAAAGGAATAAATATGGGTGACATGGAACCAAGTAAAAGAAAAGATTCTCAGAATAATAGAATGTGAAAGCAGATAGCTCCTTGGAGATCACCTGGTCCAAATAACTTATTTTCCTGATGAGATCTGAGACCTAGAGAAGTAAATTTTGTTGTCCCAAATAACTCAGCTAGTTAGTAGCAGAAATAAAACTAAGACAAAAACTTAAAACTCCCTATTCAGCATCATTTCTAATCAAGTGTGCAAGGCTCAAAGAGCAAGGTCTGCCTATTATCTTGTATTCAATTTCTCTCTGTCCTATCCATTATCTTATATTCCTATTTGTTTGTTTGTTTATTTACAGACACACAGGGGGAGGGCAGAAAGTGATTGAAAGAGACCACAGCATGAAAGCTTCCTTCAGTGCAGTGGGGATGGGCTAGAGCCTGGGTTTTGCACATGGCAAAGGAGTACATTATCCACCTGAGCCATTTTGCCAACCTGATGTTGCCTTTTGATGTAATATCACTCAAGGCTGAAAACCAACTCTCTAGCAAAAAAAGGTGATAGGGAAAACTTGGGTACACATATGTCCCCTCAGCTATCAACTATGGGATTTAGGATATGCTGAGCCTAAGCGGAAAAATATTTCTCTTGTCTTCACTAACTTATATGTGAGGTTAAGTATTTTCCTAAACTAGGAATGTAGCAAGCAGCCAAAGTATTATAAGTAGCTCTTGTGATTTTTTTTTGTCATCATGGTAATCAGATGTATGTTCACATCTTTCAACAGTTTCTGTACATTTGAACCATCATTTATATTCATACCAATTTTGAAGTTGTGATACAAGACTTGCTTCTAAATATTACTGTGTGTGTGTGTGTGTGTGTGTGTGTGTGTGTGTGTGTGTGTGTGTGTGTGTGTGTGTGTTTGTTTTGCCTCCAGGGTTAATTCTGGGACTCAATGCCTGCACTACGAATCCACTGCTCCTGGAGGCTACTTTTCTCTTTTGTTGGCCCTTGTTGTTTATTTTTAGTACTATTGTTGTTATTGCTGCCATTGTTGTTGGTGCATAGGAAAGAGAGAAATTGATAGAGGACGGGAAGGCAGAGAGGAGGGGAGAGAAAGGTAAACACCTGCAGACCTGCTTCACCACTGTGAAGCGACGCCCCTGCAGGTGGGGAGCTGTGGTCCTTGTGCTTTGCACCAGGTGCACTTAACCAGCTGTGCTACCATCTGTCCCCCTCTAGATATTACTATTGAATAATTTCTTAAAACAGGACATATATTGTTATTTCATAAATGAATTTTTTTTAAATATTTGGCCTTTAGTTTCCATAAAAAACATATATAATTAAAGAGCTCAGCAAACTTAGCACCAAAAAAGCAAATGACCCCATCCAAAAATGGGCAGAGGATATGAACAATTCACTACAGAGGAGGTCCAAAAGGCTAACAAACATATGAAAAACTGCTCTAGGTCACTGATTGTCAGAGAAATGCAAATTAAGACAACACTAAGATACCACCTCACTCCTGTAAGAATGGCATACATCAAAGAGGACAGCAGCAACAAATGCTGGAGAGGTTGTGGGGACAGAGGAACCCTTTTACATTGCTAGTGAGAATGTAAATTGGTACAGCCTCTGTGGAGAGCAGTCTGGAAAACTCTCACAAGGCTAGACATGGACCTTCCATATGATCCAGTAATTCCTCTCCTGGGCTTATACCCCAAGGACTCCATAACACCCAACCAAAAAGAGGTGTGTAGTCCTATGTTCATAGCAGCACAATTCATAATAGCTAAAACCTGGAAGCAACCCAGGTGCCCAACAACAGATGAGTGGCTGAGAAAGCTGTGGTATGTATATATACACAATGGAATACTATGCAGCTATCAAGAACAATGAACCCACCTTCTCTGACCCATCTTGGACAGAGCTAGAAGGAATTATGTTAAGTGAGCTAAGTCAGAAAGATAAAAATGAATATGGGATGATCCCACTCATCAACAGAAGTTGAGTAAGAAGATCTGAAAGGGAAACTAAAAGCAGGACCTGATCAAATTGTAAGTAGGGCACCAAAGTAAAAACCCAGTGGTGAGGGGTAGACATGCAGCTTCCTGGGCCAGTGGGGGGTGGGAGTGGGTGGGAGGGATGGATCACAGTCCTTTGGTGGTGGGAATGGTGTTTATGTACACTCCTAGCAAAATGTAGACACATAAATCACTAGTTAATTAATATGAGGGGGAAAATCAGTTGTATGTATCAAAGTTTCTCAAAACACAAACTGAATCATTTTAATATATAGGCTGTGTATTTGATATGCGGACTCTCTCAAAAGCCTAGACCAAGTAGATTAGAAGCATCCAATAGCACAGCTATATACAAGATACTGGATACTGTACAGCAAACCCTAACAAAAGGACTTTTCAAAGTTAACCCAATTACCAAATAATGTGATGATAACATTAACTATCGATTGTCTTTTTGAACCCTAAGACAGCAGGAACCTCACATCTCCACTATTGAGCCCCTACTTCCCCCAGTCCTGGAACCCTTGGATAGGGCCCACTTTCCCGTATGCGTCTCCCAATCCAAATCAAATAATATTGCATCCGCCGATCACAACCTAACCAACGCAAGGATTGCCACCTCAACATGCTTCACCTCAGACTGTGTCCAGAGACTTCACATGTGGAATGATAACCCTTCAGCTTCATTACTCGGGTGAGACCTTTCCTTTCATAGTACACTCTAATTTCGTCTCAGGTAGTTCACTTTCTAACAAAGTCCCATAACCTAGATATACACCAGTTTCTGTGAGAGAGAGCTTATGTTCACACGTATCCATAAACTACTGCAAAATATATACCTGAAAGCAGAAGTACACTAGAGTTTGCAGTGAGTACCTCCCTAACACTTCCTCTCCACTATTCCAAGCTTGGGATCCATGATTGCTCAACAAATTGTTTGGCTTCGTATGTTAACTCTCTTTTCAGTCACCAGGTTCCAGATGTCATCAGGATGCTGGCCAGGCTTCCCTAGACTGAAGACCCCACCAATATGTCCTGGAGCTCTGCTTCCCCAGAGCCCCACCCTACGAGGGAAAGAGAAAGGCAGACTGGGAGTATGGACCGACCAGTCAACACCCATGTTCAGCGGGGAAGCAATTACAGAAGCCAGACCTTCTACCTTCTGCAACCCTCAATGACCCTGGGTCCATGCTCCCAGAGGGATAGAGAATGGGAAAGCTATCAGGGGAGGGGGTGGGATATGGAGATTGGGTGATGGGAATTGTGTGGAATTGTACCCCTCCTACCCTATGGTTTTGTTAATTAATCCTTTCTTAAATAAAATAAATAAACAAATTAAACATATATAATTTGTTTTATGGAAGGCCTTCATAAGGCAATCACCTGAAAGTATGCATACCTGTATCAGAAGCACCCTAAACACACCTGTGAATCTAGCTATATCTCTGATTAAAGGAGGTATAAGGGCCTCCATGGCAATTATATCCATAATTGGAGGATAGGCCAGTGACAATTATGGAAACTGCTTGAATGAGATTCATCATTAATGCTATTATACTATGGTGGAAATCTAGGTTTACAGGTTGAAAATAAGCCTATGTCACATGACACTTGAGCATCCTTATTGTTGCGCCTCCCCTTCTCACCCACCCAGAGATGCAATGAATCCATGAAATTACTGAACTTTTGGGGACCCTGTAGCTCCTCTGTGGGATATCATCATAAAGGAACTGGAGGCCAAAAAAAAAAAAGGACGTTTCTGTGGCAAAGTGGATTTGGGGTTAGAGCAGTAGCTCATCAGTAGAAAACATGCATGAAGTCCCAGATTGAACCCTTACTACTGCATATGCTAGAGCTGAGAAGTATTTGAACTCTCCTACTTCTCTCTCTCTCCCTTTAATAAAAATAATAAATAAATAAATCTCTTAAAAATGGAGCATCAGTAATGGTATCAATTGAAGCCTTTAGAAGCTCAGAGGTTGCCAAGTCAAACAAGAGAAGGACTAGTGTGGACTAAGGACAACAATTAGCAGAACATCAATGAGCAGTTCAGAGAAGATAGTAGCAGCAACATCAAATACAATAACTGATGTCATGCTACATATAACTGAGCATACTCTCTAGTCAAGAATTCAGATACAGGTTCCATAGTGCCTACTTTTAAATTGATTCAGCTTCTTCCAGGATATGTTATCTAGACAAGTTAGCTCAATTTACCCTGCCTAAATTTCCCTATTTTAAGAAATCACTAGTCAGTTTTGTGAAAACACAATATATACATTTGAGGATATTGTATATAATAGGAACTTAGTAAATTTAATTCTCAGTGCAATTTTTTCCCCCTCTAGGGTTATCACTGGGGCTCAGTATCAGCACTGTGAATCCACTGCTCCTCTCAACCATTTTCCACTTTTATTTTAAATTTTGATTTAATAATGATCCACAAGACCATAGGATAAGAGGGGTATGGTTCCACACAATTCCCACCACCAGAGTTCCATTATCCCACCCCCTTCATTGGGAGCTTTCCTATTCTTTATCCCTCTGGGAGCATGGACCCAGGATCACTATGGAGTGCAGAAGGTGGAAGGTCTGGCTTCTGTAGTTGCTTCTCCGCTGGACATGGGCATTGGCGAGTTGATCCATACTCACAGCAGATCCATACTCCCAGCCTGTTTCTATTGTTCCCTATTGTGGCAGGGGGCTGGAGAGGTGGGGTTCCAGGGTACACTGGCGAGGTTTCTTTCTTTCTCCCTTCCTTTCTTTCTGTCTTTCTCTCTTTATCTTTCTTTCTTCCTTTCTTTCTTTCTTTCCTTTCTTGGACAGGACACAGAAAAAGTGAGATGGGAGGGAGAGATAGAGAGGGAGAGAGAAAGAGAGACAGCTGCAGACCTGCTTCACCACTTGTGAAGCATACCCTTGAAGGCTGGGGCTGCCGTGGGCTTCACCAGGATCCTTGTGTGGATTCTTGTGCTTCGTACTATGTGCGCTTAACATTGTGTGTTTACCTCATGGCTCCCCTTCCGTGCAGCTTTTCAGAATACACTCAGACATCCATCTTAAATCCCTAAATATCAAACAGTAGAAACACCCTCATGAGTTCTTAAGATACTATTATAACCAACAAGCTATCAGCTATTATCACCTCTACTTTATATAAAACCGGGGTTCAGGAAAATTAAGTTTTTTGTTCCAGTATGCCTTCCTAATAGGTTATTCAATCAGAATTTGAAACAAATGTAGTCCCTTTGAAAGTCTACTCTTTCAAAGCAAAGAGGAGAATGACTTTAAGAGATTCTTCCAATTTCACGAGGGGAAGAAAAATGACCTAAATACTGCTAATCTCTAGGAACACTTTTTCTCTCAACAAATAGGATGCTCATTACCTAGTTAGTGGTGACAGTCATTGATCTGGGTCTTTTTAATATTTTATTTATTTGTTTGGTTAAAGAAAGAGAAATTGAAAGGGAAGTGGGGAGATAGAAAGGGAGAGAGACACTTGCAATCCTGCTTCACCACTTGTGAAGCTTTCCTCCTGCAAATGGGGGGCTAGGGGCCTGAAACTGGGTCCCCGTGCCTTGTAACATGTGCACTCAACCAGGTGTGCCACCACCTGGCCCCCCTTTTTAATAACTTTTAAAATGTCTTGAGGAAAATACTTTAGGCTCTTCTTCCTCCTTCCTCCAATGGCCTCTACTCAAATAATTCATCCTTACTTTGGGTGGGCAAATTCATAAATGCAGGTAGAACTGGGAAAATTATCTGGATATATTCAACAAACACAACCCTATTGAAAATCAGAGACTATTTCAGCTTTCTGTTCTTTTGACTCTTTTTAAAAAATTTTTAATATTTATTTATTTTCTCTTTTGTTGTCTTGTTTTTTTTTTAATTTATTGTTGTTGTAGTTATTATTTTTTTTGTTTTACTGATGTCATCATTGTTGGATAGGACACAGAGAAATGGAAAGAGGAAGGGAAGACAGAGAGGGGGAGAGAAAGATAGACACCTGAAGATCTGCTTCACTGTTTGTGAAGTGACTCCCATGCAGGTGGGGAGCTCGAACCAGGATCTTTATGCCAGTCCTTGCACTTTGTGCCATGTGCTCTTAACCTGCTGCGCTACCACCTAACTCCCCATTCTCTTAACCCTTATTAGTTTTCTATTGGTTAAAAATTTAGTCCAGACCAGGTACCCTGAGATAGAGCATATGTTCACACGTATCCATAAACTAGGGCAAAATATATACCTGAAAGCAGAAGTACACAAGCGTTTGCAGTGAGTAACCCCCAACACTTCATCTGCACTATTCCAGCCTTAAGGTCCATAATTGTTCATCAATTTGTTTGGCTTTGAATGTTAACTCTCTTTTCAGCCACCAGGTTCCAGAGGCCAGCATGATGCTGACCAGACTTCCCTGGACTGATGACCCCACCAATGTGTCCTGGAGCTCTGCTTCCCCAGAGACCCACCTTACTAGGGAAAGAGAGAGTAGACTGGGAGTATGGATCTACCAGTCAACGCCCATGTTCAGCAGGGAAGCAATTACAGAAGCCAGACCTTCTACCCAGAGGGATAGAGAATGGGAAAGCTATCAGGGGAGGGGATGAGATATGGAGATCAGGTGGTGGGAACTGTGTGAAGTTGTATCCCTCCTATCCTATGGTTTTGTTAATGTTCCTTTCTTAAATAAATAATAATAATAAAAGAATATGCATTTGCCTGTCAAAAAAGTTATTCCAGGAGATGTATGCTGTTTCGCAATCGATGGGTATATTACAAATTACTGCAGAATTGACGGCTTAAAATGAAAAACAATCATGTTTTTTGGCTCTCATAAATTTACAATTTGTGTAGAGTTTGGCAGGGTGGGATAATCACAATCTATGAAATATCAGTAGCCCAACTGGTCTGAAGAATACTTTTCCAGGATGGCTCACTTACATAGCTGTAGAGTTAAGTTTGTAGGGGGTATCAGCTGGTAGTTCATCTGAGGTTATTGGACAGGGGCCACTCCACAGAGCTGGTTGGGCTTCCTCACAGCACGATGGATGAATTTCAAGAGTAAGTATTCCAAAAGGCCCAGATGGAAACTGTAAGAGTTCTTATAAACCATGCTTAGAACTCCCAGAATATTTCTCAGTATAATTCTGTGATCAGTCTACACTCTAAAAGCAAAAGTAAAACCAAGGGGGTGATTTTGTCATCTTTCAGTAAGAGGAAAAAGTAAATACCCACTGCCAACATGCTATTAATAAATGCTATTAACTGTATTTCTTTAAAAGTACCAATTTCCTGAAAGGTAAAATTGTATAGAAAGTAAAATATGAAGCATATAAGAAAACAGATACCATACTATAGCTTGTCAGTTTTTCTAGAATATATAGGAATGATTCCTGGGGGAAATGGGCACACAGAACAGACTGCAGATTACAATAATATAAAATTCTACTCCTAATAATCAATAGTATAAAACTTTATGGACGATGACTGATTCATGGAGGAATCCAGCAACTACAAAGAATTAAATGTTTATTTGTTTTTAAAATTTCATCAGACACCAATATAAAACTGATTTTCTATCAGTAAAGTATTTATTGCCTGATTTCCAATTTGCTTCCAAACAGAAATGTAAGTAGGATGATTTTTAAAGTAGTTTCTCATCTACATAGTATTTTTATAAATTTCCTGCTCTTTTCAAAATCCACTAGGGAGAAAGCAAAAATGACACTATACACTTGTGAAGATGCCTTTTCAACTGCCTAAATTGAAGAGGTTCAACAAAGCAATCAGTAGATTCTCTAGCTCCCATTCCCTAATAGTATCAATTAACTCCAGCATGATTACCAAAACTTTTTACCAGACACAAGTAGAAATAAAAAATAAAATGCCCCATCAAAGTAAAAAACTCTGGGGTGGAGGGGAGGTTTCAAGTCCTGGAACATGATGGTAGAGGAGGCCCTAATGGGGGTTCTATTGTTATGTGGAAAACTGGGAAATGTTATACATGTACAAACTACTGTATTTTACTATTGACTGTAAACCATTAATCCCTCAATAAAAAAATTTTTTAAATGCTACTCAATCTTAATGTGGGATAATTGAATGCTTTGGGTTACTACTACTATCAATCTATTTTATTACTAGAGATATTCACTAACTTTGGTCATGAAAATCAGAGGACTTTTTTTTATTTCTTTATTGAGGGATTAATGTTTTACAGTCAACAGTAAATATAATAGTTTGTATAAGCATAACATTTCCCAGTTTTCCATAACAATACAACCCCCAATAGTTCCTCCTCTGCCATCATGTTCCAGGACCTGAACCAACCCCCTGCCCCAAAGTTTGGTGTAATACTCCAAAGTCCAAGTTCTGCTTAGAGTTTTCAAAGATCAAACAACATAGTAAGAATTGTAGATAATATTGCATCTGCCGATCACAACCTAACCAACGCAAGGATTGCCACCTCAACATGCTTCACCTCAGACTGTGTCCAGAGACTTCACATGTGGAATGACAACCCTTTGGCTTCATTACTCGGGTGAGACCTTTCCTTTTATAGTACACTCTAATTTCATCTCAGGTAGTTCACTTTCTAACAAAGTCCCATAACCTAGATATACACCAGTTTCTGTGAGAGAGAGCTTATGTTCACACGTATCCATAAACTACTGCAAAATATATACCTGAAAGCAGAAGTACATTAGAGTTTGCAGTGAGTACCTCCCTAACACTTCCTCTCCACTATTCCAAGCTTGGGATCCATGATTGCTCAACAAATTGTTTGGCTTCATATGTTAACTCTCTTTTCAATCACCAGGTTCCAGATGCCACCAGGATGCTGGCCAGGCTTCCCTGGATTGAAGACCCCACCAATGTGTCCTGGAGCTCAGCTTCCCCAGAGACACACCTTACTAGGGAAAGATAGAGGTAGACTAGGAGTATGGACCGACCAGTCAACACCCATGTTCAGCGGGGAAGCAATTACAGAAGCCAGACCTTCTACCTTCTGCAACCCTCAATGACCCTGGGTCCATGCTCCCAGAGGGCTAGAGAATGGGAAAGCTATCATGGGAGGGGGTGGGTTATGGAGATTGGGTGGTGGGAATTGTGTGGAGTTGTACCCCTCCTACCTTATGTTTCTGTTCATTAATCCTTTCTTAAATAAAAAATTTTAAAAAAAAAAGAATTGTAGATTAAAGATTGCTTCAAATTTCTTGACTTACTCTTCTATTAAGACATGAGTCCCACATCCTTTCACTTGAATCTGGGCTGGCCTTCAAGTACTTTGAACAGGTAAAATGGAAGTGACAGTCAGAATGGGCTTTTCTTTGAAGGAACTAGAAGCTTCCCCATTCTTCCCCTTGTAGTCCTCAGACAAAGTGAAAGAAATCCAAGCTAGTCTGCTAGTGGCAGAGGCCATATGGGGGATCAGTAAGGCATCCAATATTTGTGTGAAAAGGCCATCTTAGATAGTCAGCCCCATCAAGATTTCGGATGGCTCCAAACCCAGCTGTTCTCTAATTATTCCAGGAGATTGATAAGCAAAAATCATTCAGCTTAGTCTTTTTTGTTTGTTTGTTTGTTTACCTCCAGGGTTATTGCTGGGGCTCAGTGCCTACACTATGAATCCACTGTTCCTGGAGGCCATTTTTACCATTTTTGTTGCACTTGTTGTACCCTTGTTGTTATTATTGTCATTGCTGTTGGATAGGACAGAGAGAAATCAAGAGAGAAGGGAAGACAGAGATGGGGAGAGAACACCTGTAGACCTACTTCACCTCTCTTGAAGCAACCCCCCTGCAGGTGGGGAGCCGGTAGCTGGCTGTGCTATCACCTGGCTCCCCAGATTAGTCTATTTGACACACAGGATGTGACTGATAATAACAAATCATTGTTGAGACAAAAAAAAAGTTATAGAAATTACACAGCAAGACAAGCAGAGCAAAGCATATTGCATAGAGAGAAAATGTTATATGGAGAGGAAATAAAACATATAAATGAAGTCTACCTTTGCCTAGACATAGCAACAAGGGACATCATAAGAACTTCGACTCTTGAATCCTCCTAATCGCAGAATTCTTATCATAAATACTGTCTTCACTACACAAATAGGAGAGAGCACACACCAATCAACTGTCCATAAATGTCTGACACAAGAGTAGATCACAGTTTCCCGGTCTCATTTCATGAGGCCTAAATGATTTGAAGATTTTCCCTTGATATTTCCCTATAAAAGTCTATTGTGCTCCACAAATACACTTATTAAAGTCGTAGGCTTCAATTTACATAATTGAGGCAGTCCAGCTAATTTTAGGAAAATTACAACTTTGAAAAATAACTGTTATACACTAATTATAGCAAAGATGTCCTGCTTTGTAATAGGCACAATGGAATCAGTTGGTTTAAAAATTAAGAGCAAGTTCCTCTAAGCTCTCAATGTCATTTTGAAAATGAGAGACGACTGTTAAGAAATAGTTCAGCATGTTAATTACAGAGCTGGGAACACTCTGTGTTAAGATATATGATTTTCAACTTTGTTAAAAGAAATATTGAAAGAAGAAAATTGATTCTTTTCCCAGAAAGTTTGCCTGTCACACTCCAAGTTACTGTCATGTGTGTCCATTAAATAAGTTTATTATATGAAAAGTCACACTCTAGAAAAAAAAAAAGTTCAGTCAGCATTGACTTCAGCTAGAATTTATATATATGTTCATGCAGGGAATGAGATTAAGATAGTTGATTCTCATTTACACAAAACTGAACTAGTTACGCTATTGCTATAGAGTATGGGATATACTGCATATGGAGTAGTAACGGAGAATAATTGCACAAGAGAAACTGTGTTCATGAAATCAGAGAGAGATTCACAGAACTAAATTCACAGAAAGAATGAATAAATGCATTGCTATTATGTGTGTCAGGTAACTACCAAGTTAACTCAATATTTGTTAGAAAAAAATAGTAGAATGGCACAATCTTTTAATATGAAAGAAAACATTAGACCATAGGTTTTCAAACTGTTTACAAGAATCAGAAAACCCAAAATATTTTATTTACTGATGAACATAACCAACTAGAACTTAACAGGATTTATTCAGTATCAGTGTTTATATGATTGTGATTTAACATTGTAACAGGGATATTTGATACTATGATCTAAAAGTTTAATAAAGTTTATAAGTTGCTCTCCTTTTACTTTCTACTAGTTTTTAAACTTATTTTTATTTCGATGAAAGAGAGATACAGAGAGAAAGATACAGAGAGACAGGGGCCAGGCGGTGGCACAACTGGTTAAGCACTCAAATTACAGCATGCAGAGACCCAGGTTCAAGCCTCTGATGCCCAGCTGAAGGAGAGAAGCTTCATGAGTGGTGAAGCAGGGATGTAGTTGTCTCTCTCTCACTCACTCTCTATTTCTCCCATCTCTCTCAATTTTTCTGTCTGTATCCAATAATAAATAAAATAGAAATAAATTTAAGAGGGGGGGGCGCCAGAGCACTGCTCAGTTCTTGCTGCTGGTGCTGTTGGGGACCGAACCTGAGATCTCAGGCATGAAGATTTTTTGCATAACCATTATGCTATATCCCTAGCCCTTTACTAGTTTTATTTTATAGTAATTAACACAGATTATATTTACTCTGGAATGCAACATCTTTTTCAAATAAGTCCAGTATAAAGTTGTGAGAGATAAACTACCTACCCCCTTTCCACCACTAATTACAATTGTGTGTGTGTGTTTTAATAAATGTCATAAACGTGTTTTTCTTACTACACAGGTAACAATGAAGTGCTTGATTATGTAATAAACCGAAACTCTAGGAGTACCAATTCATTGAGATAAATTAACTGCATCAACAGATTAAATTGGGTCCCAAGTTTGAAAGCTGCCAAAACACAAGATCATATAAATATTTTTCAACTTTACTCTTCTAAGGATCTCCTTTTAAGCACACAAAGGCAAAACCCAGGACAACCTCAGAAGGTGATTTTCTGTGACCTGATGGAGAGAAATTTGATTATTTTGCAACAGACAATGGGGAATACCTAAACTTTTCTCCCAGAAATCTCAATTGTAGGTGGATAACTACCTCACTACTTGTTATGTGACTGTATGTCCAGGGACAAGTGAGAAGAAGCAAAGTATTCCTGGCCAAGGAGTCTTTTCCTAAAAAGCCCTGGAATGTAGGCACTACCCAGCCCAGTCTGATGAAGCCCATGCAGCAGCATGAGTGAGTCAGGTTCTGGAATCTTTCTTGTCTAAATAACTCAGTATTAGGACAAAATAGCAGATCATTGACTGATGATCAAACCACAGCTTTTTTGTTTATTGAAAAATGTTATCATCTCCGGCCAGGCAGTGGTGCACCTGATTAAGGGCACACATTACAGTGCACAAGGACACAGGTTCAAGCCCTTGGGGCCCACTTGCCGGGGTAAAGCTTCATGAGTGGTGAAGAAGTGCCTCAGGTGTCTCTCTGTCTCTCTCTCTCTCTCCATCTCTATACCTTCATCTCTTTATCTCTCTTTTCCCTCTTGATTTCTGCCTGTCTCTATCCAATAAGAATAAATAAAAAATATTTTTAAATACCATCTCAAAGAAAGCGCACAATTGGTCCAATATATGCTTGATAAGCTTTTATTTGTTTGTTTGCATGCAGAGGTTCCTGCCCACTTCATACTTCTAACTAAATTTATTTTTATCTTTTTGAAATGAATTTACCTTAATTTTATAATTTAAATATAAACTACTGGTATTGTGACAAAAGCTGAACTTTTCAGTTTTTTTATCTTCCCCTTGATTTCAGCACGTATTTGATATATAAAGATTACCTATTCAATAATTCACTGACCAATATGCAGAAGTCACAAGAATTATACAGCAGTTCCTAAAAATGAGTTAGCAGCAGATTATCAAGTCCTTATTATAAAAATAATCAGGTATGCAGTGTGTTCTGAGGAATATTAATCTTTCCCAATACATGGAGCACAAGTTGGTACAATCTTGAAATATAGTTTTAGGCCTCTATACACAGCTTACCTCATACTGATATATTTTTAATATAACTAGAATCAGAAGATAAGCAGCAGAGAGAGGAGATGGGGGTCCTGAAGAACTTGCATGGTATGAAATATGAAAAGCACTGAACTTGAGTACAAATCCTCATGTTTACCCTTCAGGCACTAAAGACTTTGATTTCATGTCTATGCAAAGTTGAGGAGACTGATTCAGGCACTATTCAATTGCCAACATCAAATAGCAAATTTCTAGGTTTCCCGCACTGCTAGTGCTCTCATGGGAGTGGGTTGCGGGTGAGGAGGCAAACAACTACTACTCCTTTTCAAGGCATAGCACTCAAAGCATTAGGAAGAGGTGGCCAAAGATTTGGTATTTGACATGGTGTTTTCTTATTTTTACTGGGGAGTCTGGACTGTGTCACTTAACAGTGTACACAGTGACGATCTAATGCTTCTCATTATTATGAATACCATATATCAGGTATTTTAAACAACAGTCCTGTTCTCACAAAAACTCTCCAGACAGCTAATAAACAGGTGGATGAGCTTCCTCATTAAAATGCCATCACAAGAAAAGGAAAACATGATCAATTAAAACAAGTGCAAAGGCTCCTTTCTCTGGGACTATCCAGACAAAGTAAGAGATGCTCACAGCTCACAGCCTTATTAGTGAAAGACTCCACTACCTTTTCAAGCTTTATAGATGACCTGTACGTCGTAAAGAAGAAAATAAAGTATCTTCGGTGGACATTTTTTTTAATTTCTTTGTTGAGGAATTAATGTTTTACATTCAACAATAAGTACAATAGTTTGTACATGCATAGCATTTCCCCAGTTTTCTTTATAACAATACAACCGCCACTAGGTCCTCTGTCGTCCTTCTTGGACCTGTATTCTCCCCACCCAGCCACCCCAGAGTCTTTTACATTGGTTCAATACGCCAATTCCATTTCAGGTTCTACTTGTGTTTTTTTTTTTTTCTTTTGATCTTGTTTTTCAACTTCTGCCTGAGAGTGAGATCATCCCATATTCATCCTTCTGTTTCTCACTTATTTCACTTAACATGAATTTTTCAAGGTCCATCCAAGGGTGGGCGGGTTTCTTTGTTGTTGTTGTTGTTTTCACCTCTCTCTGACCTCAACCTATTGTGGAATTTCTGTAACAGAAGAGGCATCCTTATCTCCCCTGCTACAGTCCTCTCTTGTTTTTAACTTAGGAGACCTGTCACATCACCAGCTAGTTTTCTGCTCACTCCTAGATTTCAGCCTGCATAAATGCTCACATACCCCATGCTACATAACAAAAACCTTGGCCTTTCTCTTCCTCATGCCTCTTCTCTGACTTGCTTCAATGATTCATTTCTAAATCGCTATGGTTGTGCCTTTCCATGCATTTCCCCAGTCACTTTACTGCCTTTCCCAGTAATGCCCAGGCATCCTCCTCACTCTAACTCCAGAGAAATCTTCACTTACCTGGAAGACACATCAGATGCTGCTGACTGAGGATCTTTGTGTCATCAAGGAGCTTGGGGTGCTGTCTTCATTTGACTATCAAATGGCAAAACACTAGCATAGTGACAGAAACCCTTACTGCCTACCAACAATTTTTTCTCCTTCCATCTTTCATTTTACTTCTGAAGAAACATAATTTATAGAACTCAAACCAAAAGTATTTTATCACAGAATGACTAATGGAAAAGAGACCTAAGACTATCCCATTGTAAGTCCAAGGTAAACAGAACAAGCTCTGCATTTTCTGAAACTAGAGTAAAAGTTTAAGATGTTATGAGCTTAAGATGGGGGTGGCTCAGGAGATTATGAAAATATTTGTCATTCTTCATTGTGATTAATTGTGTTAATAAATTTCATGGTCTTTTATCTTTCTTGTGTCTGCAGAGTGTGACCTATATCCTTATAGTATACTGTTTTTGGGTTTTGTTTTTTTTTTGCCTCCAGGGTTACTACTGGGGCTCAATATCTGCACTACGAATCCACTGCCTCTGGAGACCATCTTTTTTCCATTGTTATTATTGTTGCTGTTGGATAGGACAGAGAGATATTGAAAGAGGAGAGGAAGGCAGAGAGGATGAGAGAAAGACAGACACCTCCAAACCTGTTTCCCCACCCATGAAGCAGGAACCTGGGTCCTTGTGTAAGATAACATGTGTGCTCAACCAAGTGAAACAGCACTCAGCCTTCAAAATACTAGCATTATACATAGTTAACACATTACTGCATTTTGTGATGTTGCTAAAACATATAGACAGTAAAATTTCTTACTATTCACACAGGAGCTGTTCATAATATTTTATTTTATTTTATTTTGGATAGAGACAGAGAAATTGAGAGGGGAGGACAAGATAGCAAGTGATAAAGAGAAACATCTACAGTAAGTTTTCACCATTGTTAAAGCTTCCCTCCTTGCAGGCAGGGACTGGAGGCATGAACCCAGGTCCTCATGAATTATAACATGTATGTTCTAGTAAGGTGCACCAACATCCAGCCCCCATTACCCTCTTTTAACACAAATGCAAATGATATGTAACAGAACATTGTTTCTCTGAATGCATTCCACCTATTTTTTGAAAAGTTAATTCACTGGCCACTCATTTTTGTTGTACTGTTTATCCTAAACAATTATATTTTCCTTTATCCTTAATTTTTCCATCATTATAATTGATACTCAGAAAAGAATTTCTGTCAGGCAGGCTTTCTATTACTTCATTGGGAGGAATACACACAAAGCCCAAAGAGTAAAGAAAAAGAGACAAAAGGCAGAAAAGTAGGAATCAATTATAAAGTATCACTCTGCTAAACTGTCCGTCATAAATGGGTCACAACCAAATTCTCAGTCCTAGAAGACATCTCTAGAGAGACTATATTGAACCATTGTATGTGCGAACAGCGTAGAAGAATAAAAAAGATACATAACTTTTCAGCTAGCTCATTTCTACCTCTTGTCTCCTATATATCAACCACCCCATTCAAGACTGTGTAAACAGCTAACTGTATGCCAGAAGAGGGGAATATCCAACCTATGGACTGTGTACAGTGCATGAAATCATTTGGTCTGACCCTGCCAAGGCAGCTAGAACTTTTCTCATAGCAAAATTAAGTGATAGATTTTAAACATTTATTTTTTATTGGATGTAACAGAGAGAAATCTAGAGAGGCAGGGGAGATAGGGGGACAAAACAACATCTGCAGCATTTCTTCACCACTTGTAAAGTTTATGCCCTACAGGTGTGATTTAAGAGCTTAAACCCAGATCCTTATATCTGTATGTATGATTACATATATATATATATACACACACACAAAACCAGGTGTGCCACTACTCAAACTTACATGCTAATTTTAACTTATAATTATGTATAGCCCAAGAATAATGTTATAAATATACAAATGACCCTTAGCAGAAAAAAAAAATGTTCCCCACATCTGCTCTAGGCAGTCCCTGAGAGAACTTCTTGTCTCCCATAGTCTGGTGTTTTACTTTCTATAAGTCTGGACAGTTCACCCGGGGTACTGAAAATGATGTAACCCATGTCAAAAAACTGTATTGAAACCTGTTTCTCACCTTAGAAATAGATAGTGTTGCCAGGAGACTAGAAAAATATAGCCTGGGATCTACATCTGACATTGGAAAAGATGATGAAGAAAAAATACTGGGTCGGGTCTAGGGAGTCTGGTGGTAGCGCAGCTGGTTAAGCGCACGTGGCGCAAAGCACAAGGACTCGCATAAGGCTTCCGGTTGGAGCCCCTGGCTCCCCACCTGCAGAGGAGTCACTTCACAGGCGGTTAAGCAGGTCTGTAGGTGTCTGTCTTTCTCTCCCCCTCTGTCTTCCCCTCCTCTCTCCATTTCTCTCTGTCCTATCCAACAACAACGACATTAATAACTACAACAATAAAAAACGGCAACAAAAGGGGATAAGTAAATATTAAAAAAAATTACTGGGTCTGAAAAACAAAACAATATAAACTCTTTGCTCACAACTATGTCTTAGATACTTTCTCCAGTTATATATTAGTATCTAAACCACAGAATTGTTAAAACCTAAAAAAAAAATACAGAAAAAGTCACCAGACATGAAAATTCAAATTGATAGGAAGATGGAGTTTTAAAAAATTATGAACACACACATACATGCAACCATATAACTGAAACCCTTTAAAACATGCTTGTTCCAGATGCTCAGAATGTTCTTAGAAACAAAACAGAAGAACCATAGTGTCAGCTAAAAAAACTCCTCTCAAAATGTATATCCTCAATTATATGCAGTTCAGCAATCTTGTGCATAAATACAAAATCTCCAATGCAAATACAGGATCATTTCAATTACCACCTGGAGCTGGCTAACAGTTATCAACAACTTAGATGTGACATTTTGTTCAAAACTGTTGCAGGTCATGAGTGCTGAAAAGCAAAAAAGAACCACAAGACTTAGGAAGCCCCAGAGATTCAGGAAGCTAACTATGCCAACCATTCCAAGCCCTCAAGCTGAAATGCCCTTAATGACAGTATATGTTTTTGAAACATCTCTGTCTGGTGGCAGAGATAGGGAAAGGAAGGGACAATCAGCCCAAGCAATTCATTCAGCTGCCACAGTGGGTCAGGTCACATGTTTCTCTGTAGACCAGGGCAATAAATTGAGAGAGACAGGCATGGAGAGGGTGAAGAAAAAGGCATAGGACAGTAAAACAGAAGAAAAGATGTGTTCTCCTGCTGGCCTCCCACTCTCACACTGCAGAATGGTGATTAGCTGTGCTTTGTCTGAACTATTCCCTTGTAGTAACTTTACTGGCCATTTTCATTATCTGAATCTGAAGCCTGGCTTGAGATAACATTTGTATGGGGTATATGAGTTGTTACAAAGGCCAATAGTCGGTGAACTAAGGGATATAGGGGCCACGAGGTGAGATTTTAGCTGAGAAAGGTATCTAGAGATGTGATAGACAACAAACTGTTAGGGGTTTGGTGGTATTCCATTCAGTACTTTGATAACACAAGGTACCTGTGTTCTCAGGGCATCTTCTGATGCTATATGGAAGAATGGTGCTAGTTGATCCATGCCAAACTAGCACTACAGAAACACATGATTTAGTTCATCAATTATTTCCTTTAATTTTGAGTATGAATTCAAAAAGCAATTGTCGGCTTAAAACTAGATTCTTGACCTCATTACCCATTTCTGTTCAAGTTTGGTTTTAAGGGAGAAAGAAAGCATCTGTGAAAAAATGAGGCTATACAAACTTGGACAAATTACTGCATGTTTTGAGTAATTACCTGTAGTTAAATTGCTTTATCTGAAAAGGAATTTCAGGGGCCTGGTGGTGGCATACCTGGTTAAACGCACATGTTACAATGCACAAGGACACAAGGAGAAAGCTTTGCAAGTGGTGGAGCAGTGCTGGAGGTGTCTCTCTGTCTCTGTCTGATTGTCTGTCTGTTTATCTATCTCCCCTCCTCTCTTGATTTCTGGCTGTCTCTATCCTATAAATTAAAAAAATTAAAAATATATGGACTGCATAAAAATCTCTACTTCACACAATTGTTATTAATATAAGTGAATTATTATTCATAACATGTATGCAACAGTATATGTCAATAACATCCTATAAAAATGAGTGAATAATGAATGGGAGGCCCACTGCATATGCCCATTCTAATTTTTCTACCCTCTACATTATTTCTTTATTAATAAGGACCTTTCACATTAGCATAATGAGTTATCCTTCGTAGAGCTGATATTATTTCTATATGATAATTTGAATGTAAAGTGGTTAGGCATTCTATAGCACTACACATTTGTCTTCTGTTTCATTCTGGACCACAGGACTCTGTCCTACAGATTCACACATAGAGAGCTTTGCAAATACTTATTTCTTCAGTATGTGAGCATGTAGAAAACCCCAATTTCAAAGTAAATGGTAGCACTGACATAAAATTGTTTATCAATAAATTATGACCAAAGGAAAGCATACTTTGCCTCAAGTTATGGTACAAAAAATATGGCAAATATTAAGCTTCAACATGCAATTCTAATATCTACTTCACAAAACTTTGTAACTCTCCATCTCCTCACTGCCTTCTCCCACTACACTCTCATTCCAAGACTGCAGATTTCGTGTACCTGAGAATTCATCTCCAACCATACTTGCATAATAGCACAATTGTAGACACATGTGACTACTGGGAACAATTTGTCAAAACCCACAGAATATACAACACCAAGAATGAAACATAAGTTAACAGTGAACTTTGAGGGAAGATAATGAGCAATACAAGTTTATAGACTGTTATAAATGCACCTCTGTGCTGCAGAGTGGTAAGGAGGCGGGGGGGACTGCACATGTGGAAGGACAAGAAATACATATGAGAGAAGTCAAGCCTGGGGAACTTCTGCTCAGGAAATATCTTTGGACTCTGATCTATCTGTTTAGAAAAAGAGATAATGGAAACTTGAGGAGCTTTAGAAATAGGGATTTATTGGGCCCCAGTCAAGGAATCCTGGGATTCCCAAATAGACAAGATGGGCCTAGACCTCTAATAGATTCTTCTCTCCACTGTCACTGATCATCTCCATCATAACCAACATAGTGGACCTTTTGTGGGCTTCTATAGGACCTTGCCCTCAATGTGGAACAGTAATGGTAGACACTGTTCCATTCTCCAAAGGAAGGTTGGGTCAGCATACTCTGCCACTCAAGGAAGATGGATCCTGAAATGAATTTAGCCTAGAATGTTCCTAGTTATGACCACAGAATGTAAGCTCAGACCTATGGGGATACAGAGGTATACAGGCTCCTTCACTGAATATAGGCCCCAGATCAAATTGATGGGGTTTACAGTGAATGATATTTATATAATTTTCCCATATTTGGAAGTGACTTTTTGCCCTGATCCAGCTTTCTGGTCCTATTTCCAATTCTGACACCATCTCCCCAGACAGTACCTTTGGTCCACCTGCATGTTAGCTGTCAGGCTCAGGCAAAATTAATAAAGTCATGGGACCTTAAATACACCTAATGTGGACCTACCAGCTTTTTCTAAAATGGAGACCCCAAATTTCATCTGCTATATTTTTGCCTTTAGGTTCCTGATTATTAAACAATTTGTTCTGCTTTATGTCTTAATGCTTTTCAGCCATCAAGCTGCAGATGATACCATGACACCAACCTGAGTACCCTGGGCTGAGGACCTCATCAATGCACCCTGGAGCCCCATCTCTCCAGATTCCTTACCAACTAGGGAAAGATAGACAGCTTGGAAGTATGGATTGACCACCCAACACCCATGTTCAGCGGAGAAGCAATTACAGAAGCCAGACTTTCCACCTTCTGCACCCTATAATCACCCCACTAGGTCCATGCCCCCAAAGGGATAAAGAATAGGGAAGCTTTCAATGGAAGAGATGAGATACAGAAATCTGGTGTTCGGAGTTGTGTAGAACTGCATCCCTCTTATCCCATGGTCTTGTTGATCATTATTAAATCAATTTTTTTAAAAAAGGTAAATAAATAGGAATGCAAAATAGTCACAAAAGAAACCTGTAGCACACATGTACAGGAAGACTTTAAAAAAAATAAAACGGAAGGAAAACAGGATATCCAGGAGCCCACCCCACCCTTTTTTTCTTCTCTTTCCTCCACCTCTACTCCATCAGGAAGCCTTGAAGAAAGGGACTCAAGTCTCTGGATGCTGCTTCTGAGGTAAGAGGTCTTCATTCCCTACTGACAGAACTTGAAAAATGACATTCAATACTGTGAAATCACTTAGATTTCCTGAACCAGGAAAGAGAGTCACAAGTGTAATTGACTCAACAGTACACCAAGACACATACGTAAGGGGGCCTAATAACTTTTGTGTGACCGGGCTCAAATGGGCTGACAGAGGAAGGATTGACTATCCAGCTGCTTTTGGTCCCTTGAAAATATTTGGGGTATTACAATCGCCTGCCCAGATAATCCTAATTTCAGTGTTGTGCTTAGACTGAGACCTCAGAGAAAACAAAATGAACTGATAACACTGAAGGGCCCTAGAGGCTGTTGACCTGACTCCTGAAAACAACCAAGTAGCCACACCCTCAACCCAAACCCATAGCCCCTCCCACTCACCACTGAAGGTGGGACTTACAGAGAAAGATAACTCTGGAAAATTGGAGACACCCCATTTAACCAACTGTGCCACCAATTAGGAATAAGAAAATTAGTCTGTTGTTTGTCTCTGTCATCATCGAGTAAAGGCAATTGTGTGCACACATACTTTATTATTATTATTATTATTATTATTATTATTATTTCCCTTTTTCTTTGATTGCTTTGTGTGTTTGCAGTTTGTCTCTTCATCTCCCTTTGAGAGTGAATACCTATTCTGCTAGTCCACTTATTCCTTCTCTGTGCTCCTTTTACTGTGATAGCTAAGTTTTGCTTTGTTTCTTCTTTTAGGGTTGTGTGTGTGCATGCATACGCCTGTGCTCCTGTGTGTTGCAAGCTTGCTTGTTTTTGTACATGTGCTGTCTGGCAGTGTCTCACTACTATTTGAACATAGGAGTCAGATTGACCTTTGTAGCAGATATCCATACCACACCTTTCAACTCCCACACACATGGTGCTACCCTCCAGAGCAATAGCACCACTCACCCCTGCTTCCTAGATCCTGAAACCAACAATCTAGAAGTCACCTTAACACATACCTGGACAGCAACATCAGTTTCAAAAGGCCACTACCCCTACAGGGAACCATAGTATACATTTTCTGGCTCTTCTGGAGTTTCAAACAGCCATACCGCAGTCTACTAGGGTCCCTTACCAGAGATATCAGCCACAACCAACATCTACACCTAAAATGATCAAGAATTTCAGGGTAACCACATCAAATAGAGAAGCTAGACTGTAACTTCTGCTTCTATACACATAATCTAAAACCTGACTGAGGCTTCAAATAAATCCCATCTGACTTAAACACAGCAGTCAAAGAAATATACGCATGGGAGCATATTGTTCTGTAATGTGGGAGCTAACAATTTAGGCAGACTGACCTCTGTACAGGGACCTTGTACCCTATCTTCATCTCAATAGAAAAAAAAGCCCTATTTTTGTGGGATGTCTACAGGACTCTATATCAGGATCCACTGGTAACTACAGAGGAAATAGGCTCCACACATTTTGCACATAGATAAATAGATTAAAGAGAAAATGTGTGCAAATTTATATATGTAAACTACCAGAATATAAATCACAAAAGACACCAAATACATGGTCAAGACAAATAGAAATACTGAAGCAATGAACCAGGACAAAGCCCATAAAAAATACTAACTCCAAATAAGAATGATGAAAACATCCAAGAATTAATTGGTGTGATAATTACAAGGGTATAAAAAGCTTTTGATGGTAATATTATGAGACATGAGGAAACAGCAGATGAGACTGTGAAAAAAAAAAAAAAAACATGAACTATCTCAAGATAATTAGAGAGCTAAAAGCTGAAATAGCTGAGGTGAGAGCCCAACTAGCTAAACAAGATAATACTATAGCTGAATAGTAACAAAATAGCTGAATTAAGGATTGGAGCTGAGGGAAGCGAGAGAAGAATAATGAAAGCAGAAACAGAATTAGTAAAATTGATGATGAATTAGAAAAGAAAAAAAGAACTAAAAGAGAGATTTAGAGACACTGAAAAGGGACCAGGTGGTGGCGTACCTAGCTCAGCACCCATGTTACAATGCACAGGGACCCGGGTTCGAGCCCCCAGTCCCGGCATGCAGGCAGAGAGCTTTGGAAGTGGTGAAGCAGGGATGAAGGTGTCTCTCTATCTCTCCCTCTATATCACCCCCATTCCCTCTAGATTTATGACTGTCTCTATCCAATAAATGAAATAAAGATAGTTAAAGAGAGAGAGAGAGACTGAAAAATATCAAAACAGATGTTATAGAATGACCTAAAAAGAATAATATACACATTGCTGGCTTACCAGAGGAAGAAAGAGGGGAAAGGGAAGAAAGCATACTAGAGGAAATAATAGAATAAAACTTCCTTACTCCAAATAATAGAAAGATTATAAAGATTCAAGGATCACAGAGTCTCAAACAGTATTCACCCAGACCTAAAAACACTGGCACATTATAGTTAAAATGGAAAGGAGTAAGAATAAAGAAATGATTCTACAGGCTGACAAAGAAAAACAAAAAGTCACATACAGAGGAAAACCCATAAGACTATCAGCAAACTTATCCACACAAACTCTAAATCCAGAAGAGAATGGCAAGATATCTATCATGCACTCAATGAAAAAGGCTTTTTTCCTAGTCCTGGTACTTCTAGGACTATGCCATACTTCTTGATATTTCTTCTCTATGATTCCTTACCATCATACCACTTCTGTCACTTTCAACTAAATCATTACTGTTGCTGCCACCCCATATTATGCAGCTACTGAATTCCTACTGTGGACTGCAACCAGAGATACAAAGCCTGAGAAGTCAACCTCGCAACTCTTCAAATCTGGTGAGACCTTCCTTAACAGTTAGGGACTATCTACACCTATGTTAGATGGAAATCATTTAATTAAGTGACAGATAACCAGATTAGGCTAGGGTTTAGGGTACTGGGTACAGGTGTACACATATGCATAAGCAAGGGAGCAATTAATTCTGTAACTCAAATTCTAAATGTTCAATAATGGTTGAAGAGCCTAAAGAAGGCATCATAAATTCTCTGATTGGACTTAGACCAAATTAGCTGGGAAGCCTAGCAGAAAGGCCCAAAGAAGACAGATCCTAAAAACCGAACTCTGGCTGGACTCAACAAAATTATATTCAATGCCTAATCAACTGAAAGAAAATGCTACCATGACTCATCCCAACTTCTCTAGGCAAATGACCTCACCAATTTTTCTTAGACCCTTGCATCTCCAGAACTCTAATCCACTAGGGAAAGAAAGAAACATGCTGGGAGTATGGATCGACTTGTCAATGCCCATGTTCAGCAGAGAAGCAATCACAGAAGCCAGATCTCCTACCTTCTGCTCCCCCAAAACAACTCTGATCCATACTCCCAGTGATAGGGGCAGAAGTTATAGGAAGAAGATAAGAAAGCTATGAACTGCATCCAATAGCACAGCTATATACAAGATACTGGATACTGTACAGCAAACCATAACAAAAGGACTTTTCAAAGTTAACCCAATTACCAAATAATGTGATGATAACATTAACTATCGATTGTCTTTTTGAACCCTAAGACAGCAGGAACCTCACATCTCCACTATAGAGCCCCTACTTCCCACAGTCCTGGAACCCTTGGATAGGGCCCACTTTCCTGTATGCATCTCCCAATCCAAACCAAATAATATTGCATCCGCCGATCACAACCTAAGCAACGCAACGACTGCCACCTCAACATGCTTCACCTCAGACTGTGTCCAGAGACTTCACGTGTGGAATGACAACCCTTCAGCTTCATTATTCGGGTGAGACCTTTCCTTTTATAGTACACTCTAATTTCATCTCAGGTAGTTCACTTTCTAACAAAGTCCCATAACCTAGATATACACCAGTTTCTGTGAGAGAGAGCTTATGTTCACACATATCCATAAACTACTGCAAAATATATACCTGAAAGCAGAAGTACACTAGAGTTTGCAGTGAGTACCTCCCTAACACTTCCTCTCCACTATTCCAAGCTTGGGATCCATGATTGCTCAACAAATTGTTTGGCTTCGTATGTTAACTCTCTTTTCAATCACCAGGTTCCAGATGCCATCAGGATGCTGGCCAGGCTTCCCTGGATTGAAGACCCCACCAATGTGTCCTGGAGCTCAGCTTCCCCAGAGACACACCTTACTAGGGAAAGAGAGAGGCAGACTGGGAGTATGGACCGACCAGTCAACGCCCATGTTCAGCGGGGAAGCAATTACAGAAGCCAGACCTTCTACCTTCTGCAACCCTCAATGACCCTGGGTCCATGCTCCCAGTGGGCTAGAGAATGGGAAAGCTATCATGGGAGGGGGTGGGTTATGGAGATTGGGTGGTGGGAATTGTGTGGAGTTGTACCCCTCCTACCTTATGTTTTTGTTCATTAATCCTTTCTTAAATAAAAAAAAAAAAGAAAGCTATGAACTGCAGGTCCATCAGTACCCAAAGAGAGAGGACGAAAAGGAGAGGGACATATGGTGGTAGTTATGTTTGTCATGAGTGGCTTGGATGGGAAAAGAGGATTGAATCAGAAAAAAAAGGAGGGAATTATATATAAAAGTGATCAGATAGTTGTAGAGATGTTGGTTGGCCCATGTCTACAACCTTATGGGAACTGTGGCAGATTGCAGTGGGGAGACTGAAGATTCAGAACTTTGGTATTGGGGATGGTATGGATTCAAACCCCTGTTGACATGTAATTATGTAATATAAATTTTTTAAAAAGAAAAAGGCTTTCAACCAAGACTGTTGTACCCTGCTAGACCATGATTAAGACTAGAAAGAAAGATAAAAAACCTTTTCAGATAGCACAAGATAATTGAATCAAGTATCACTAAACCTTCTCTGCAAGAGGTTCAGTAAGATCTCCTATAAACAATAATAAAATCACCAAAAGCATGCTATATAACAAAATAGAATAGTTTAGGGTAATGGCATTAAAATATCTTAAATCATTAATACCAATAAATGTCAAAGGCCTAAATTTGCCCATTAAAAGGCACAGAGGAAGATGAATCAGAAAACACAAGCAACCATATGTATTTTCCAGGAATCCCACCTAACTCAACAAAACAAACACAAACTCAAATTGAAAGGATGGAAACCTATTACACAAGCAAATGGAACACAGAAAGGGCATGAAAAGCTATTCTCATAACTGACATAACAGACTTTAAAATAAATACAGTAATAAAAGATAGGTATGGACATTGCATAATGGTCATCTGAGGATCAGTTAACCAGGAGGATTTAACAATTATTAACATTTAAACACCCAATGATGAGACACTAAATTCGTCAAACACCCACTGGAAGAGCCACAAAAATATATAAATAATAATACAGTAATTGTAGGATACTTCAAACACCACTCTCTCAAACTGACAGATCATCTAGACAAAGAGAATTAAAACAAGAGAATTAAATCAAGTTACAGATAGACTAGGCCTTCTGGATAATTTCCTGCACCTCCCAAGAAACTGGAATACACATTGTTTTGGAGTCCACATGAGACATTCTCAGGGACAGACCATACATTAGTCCACCAAGACAGTACCAACAAATTCAAGAGCATTTGAATTATCCCAAAGCATCTTCTCAGGCTACAGTGTAATTTAACTAACACTTAACAACAAACAGAAAACTAGTAAAGGTCTCAAAATATGGAAACTCAACAGCACCCTACTTAAACTACTGGATCAAAGAGGAAATCAAGGAATTAATTTAAATGTTCCTAGAATTAAATGCAAATTAATATAAGAAATATCAAAATGTTTTGAGCAGCTAAAGCAGTACTAGAAAAGAAATTCATAGCCACAAAGGCACACATTAGGGAACAAGGTAAAGCTCAAGTAAATTTTTTCTAATTTATTTTATTTATTTATTCCCTTTTGTTGTCCTTGTTGTTTTATTGTTGTAGTTCTTGATGTCGTTGTTGTTGAATAGGACAGAGAGAAATGAAGAGAGGAGGGGAAGACAGAGAGGGGGAGAGAAAGATAGATACCTGCAGACCTGCTTCACCCCTTGTGAAGTGACTCCCCTGCAGGTGGGTATCCAGGGGCTTGAACCGGGATCCTTATGCCAGTCCTTGCGCTTTGTGCCACATGCGCGTAACCCACTGTGCTACTGCCCGACTCCCAGCTCAAGTAAATTCTAAATGGATTAAGGACGTGGATGTTAGACCAGAAACTATCAAATACTTAAAGAAAAACACTGGTGGAACTCTTTTCCATCTAAATTTTATAGGCATTGGGCCAAGAAGTGGTGCACCAGGTTGAACACACACAGCACAGTGTGCAAGGTCCTGGGTTCAAGCCTCCATCCCCACCTCCGGGGGGGGGGGAAGCTTCACAAGTGATGAAGTAGTGCTGTAGATGTCTCTCTGTCCCTCTCCATCTCCTCTCTCCTCTCAATTTCTGCCTGCCTCTATCAAAAATAATAATAATAATAAAAATAAAAAATGCCCATTATCAGTGGGGAAGCAATTACAGAAGCCAGAGAATCCACCTTCTGCACCCCATAATGACCCTGGGTCCATAGGCCCAGAGGGTTAAAGAATAGGAAAGATATCAGGGGAGGGGATGCGATATGGAGTTCTGCTGGCAGGAATTGTGTGGAATTGTATCTCTCTTATCCTATGGTCTTGTCAGTGCTTCCATTTTATAAATAAAAACAAAAGAAATTTTATAGGAATTTTTACTTATACATATACAATTGCAAGGAAAAGAAATTTCACATAAGAAAAAAGGCTAAGAAAGACCTCACAAAACTCAGCAACAAAAAGCAAATGACCCCATCCAAAACTAGGGAGAGAAGATATGAACAGAATATTTACCAAAGAAGAGATCCAAAAAGCAAAGAGACATATGAAAAAATGTTCCAAGTCATTGTCAGATACAATACAAATAAAAACAACAATGAGATATTTTACTCCTGTGAGAATATCATACATCAGAAAGGATAGCAACAACAAATGCTAGAGAGATTGTGGGGACAAAGGAACCCTATTGTACTGCTGGTGGGAATGTAAATTGGTACAGCTACTATGGAGAGCAGTCTAGAGGGCTCCTTCAAGGCTAGAAATGACCTACCTTATGGCCCAGGAACTCCTGTTCTGGGGCTATATTTTAAGAAGTCAAATACACCCATCCAAAAAGATAATGTGTGTTACTATATTAATAGCAGCACAATTTGTAATAGCCAAAATTTGGAAGCAAGCTAGGTATCCTACAACAGATGAGTGGCTCAGAAAGTTGTGATATATATGATGAAATACTGCCTCTGCTGACCTCAACTAAATCAATGCAACCAGTGCCACCATGCCATATTTCACTGTGGAGTGTATCCATAGATGCCAAGCATGAGATATCAACATTACAACTCCAATAATCTGGTGAGAACTTTGCTAACATATGAGTCTACCTAGTTCCATTTCAAATGGTGCAGTCCCTAACACAGTTATAGATCCTAGATATAGGCCAGGGCCTAAGAGACTGGGTACATGTACACATATATCCATAAATTAGGGACAACTATATACCTTGAAGTGAAAGTGCTTAATAGTCCTCTGTGATTAGACTTGGACGTAATAAGCTTGGCAAGCAAGTAGAAACCTCTATAGAAGGCACCATAACTTGTCTAATCAAATATTTACTACTTATGCCTAGACACCCACCCATATTCCCTACTTCACTTCCCTCAACCACTCTACCTACACAACTAACTACCCCAAATGAAAGATATATCTCCTAATCTCTTGACAACATCAGCATTATTGTCAGAAGTACTGTATAAAATTGGCCAAGAGATATAACCACAAATATATATATATATATATATATATATCAAACTAAAGGACAATTATTAGCCCTAGGACAACTGTAATTAGAATCATAAAACAAGTAAATGTAGTAAAATTTAAGGTTAACTTAGACCACACTAAAACCCTGGGTCTATTTCCTCCCTGATTTGAGGCCAAACCCCATAAACCTAATACCAGTTTGGGTACAGCATATGGCACTCAACACTTTAACAACTGGGAGAACATCTATGCTGGTCATATAAAGAAATGACTACAAATGTTGGATAAGAGTAAGAGACTGGCACACTTAATGATGACCTTTTGGTTACTATCAGGCTACCCTATCACCTGGGGCACTAGTTAGGGAATCCCTGGGTTCCCCCATAGACAATATGGACCAAGATCTCTAATAGATCCCTCTCTTGGCCATCACTGGCCACTTCCAGACCTCAAGGTCCTTACCCTCACTATAAAGTAGCAATGGTAAGGATTAAGAAAGATTAGGTCATCCTATTCTACACTTGAAGAAGACTGGTCTTGAAATGAGTACAGCCTAGAATATTACCAGCTGAGACTGTGGACTGAAAGCTCAAACTGACAGGGACTCATAGGTCCTTTGATAAATGTGAATATATATGGGCCCTGGGTTAGATTGACAGGGTAACAGCTAATTGTGTTTATATAATTTCTTCAAATTTTGGAGCTACTCTCAGCCCTAATCCAGGTTGCTAGTTTTATTCCCAACTCAGACAACATCTACCCAGATTTTTAGTCAACCTGCATGTTAGCCAGCAATCTTAGGCAACAATGGAAGGAAAGGGATATGGAACTCTGGTGGTAGGAATTGTATGGTATTGTACCCCTCTTGTCCTACAATCTTCTCAATCATTATTAAATCAGTAATAAAAATACTATAATAAATCAGTAACAAAAAATAGTAAATCCCCTTGGAAAATACCTAAAATAGACTTCCTAGCTTCTTTCCCTCACAAGACCCCTAACTCATTTGCTCTATCCCTACTTTTTAGTTCAAGTTTACTAAACACTTTGTCCTGCTTTATATCTTACTGCCTTTCAGCCACCAAGTTGCAGATGCTATTATGATTTCATCCAGACTTCCCTGGACAGATGGCCTCACCAATGTGTCTTGGAACTTCACCTCTCCAAAGCCCTAGTCCACTAGGGAAAAATAGAAACAGGCTGGTGTATGGATCAAACTGCTAACACCCATGTCCAGTGGATTAGCAATTACAGAAGCCAGAACTCTCATCTTCTGCACCCCATAAAGAATTTTGGTCTATACTCCCATAGGAGGAGAAATGTTAGGGGGAGACAACTAAACTCCAATTATTCAGGAGAAGAGAAGAAAACAGGACATTTGGAAGTAGTAATAGGTATAGGTGTGACTTAGAAAGGGCGAGAAGACAGGACCATGGAGAAGATAGGGAAACATATATAAACATAAACAGATTGTTATAAAAATAATAGTCAACCCACATCTGTGACCTTGGGAGAACTACTGCAATTTCCAATAGAGGGAATGGGAATTCAGAACTCTGGTGGTGAAATTATACCCCTGTTATACCATAATTTTGTAAATCAATATTAAATCACTAATAAAAAATACATTTGAGAAATGTCTATTTTATTTTAACTTGCTTTGAGGCTAATACAGATTAAAAAATAAAGTTTAATGATAAGAAATACAACTGAAGTAAAATAACCTGAACGTGTATGAGATACATGCTAAACAACAAAACACGTTCCTGTTCATACTCCATTTCTTCATGATAAGATATTAAGAGGTCTCGAAGTTATTAAGTACCTCCTAAATACTAAGTACTATTAAGTACTTGGTATTGCAGAAAGAGAAAATATTTGTGCTTTTTGGAGTCCAACATACCAAATCTTTCTGCCTTGCTAATTTAGCATTAGTACCATGCTGCTGAATCCTAACATTGCATATGAGGTTCCACAATTTAATTGGCATGCATAAACCCATGACAGAATTAATAATTATAATCAAAATCATGAACAACTGATTTTAATGATCAAATAAGAAATGTATTTGCAGCCACCCACTGTGAGAAAGTAATCTTCCTCCATGTTCTAATCTACTGACACACACAGTCTGGACTGACATAAGCTCTTAATAATGAATAATCCAGCTATGAATATAACTATGCTTAGCAGGAAAATGGAGGATTATAGAACATTTCAAAATATTTAGCTCTCTCGTCTCCATTTTGCTACATTTTGAGCTTATTTTCTGTGAACACTGTTCTTACTCTTGCTGCCAGCTTAAAAACCTAGGAAAATGTGTACACAAGGGCAGAGTGCATCCAGCACTACCTCCACACCAATGAATGTGCATGAGAGGGGCACCAGAGTATAGGAACAGGGCATACAGGATGGCTGGTATTTATATTACTAACATCTAAAGAAAATCATCTGCTAATGCTAAATTGAACCACCTGGAGTTTTCGGATAAATGGTAAACATAGATCAGACTTTCATACTTGACAGAAATGAATGTGGACATGATCCCTTTCTCTCTGTCTCTCTCTGTCTCTCTCTCTCTCTCACACACACACACACACACACACACACACACACACTGCACTCTGTCCACTGGGATCTGCAATGTAAGAATGAATAAGTTTGAATATTCCACACCGTAGAGCAAAGAGCGAACGCATAGCCTTTTCTGGTGGTGTTAAAAGATGTCTTAGCTATATTAAACAATTTGGTCAGAAGTGATGAGATGATAAGCCAAGATCATGCAATGCTAAGCTCCTAATGAGGCCCATAACCTAATGGACCCTTTATTTTTCTGGTGTGGAGTTTTGTAGTGACAAAGAAAAGCTGAAAATAATTCAATGAAACAATATGGTAGCTCACCAGCACCAGGTTGAGTGCACATGTTATAATGTGCAAGGACCCAGGTTCAAGTCCCCCCACAGCCCCCGCCTCCTACCTGCAGGGGGAAAGCTTCACAAGTGGTGAAGCAGGGCTGCATGTGTCTCTCAGCCTCTCTCCCTCTCTATCTCCCCATCCCCTCTCAATTTTTGGCTGTCTCTATCCAATAAACAGATAAAGATACAAAAATAATTTGAAAAACAATATGAAATAGGAGTCAGAACTTGGGGGCAAAGTTTGATGGAGGAAGCAGAAAGAGAGGATGAAAAGGCGGGAAGGGCTCAAACATGAAAGATCACAAGCTCACTTTGCAGATCTCACTATGTCTTGGGGAGGCTGGAAAACAATGAAAGTTTTGTAAAGGGGGAAAATCTAAAAGAAATAGAAGAGAAACGGCATTACCTTAGATGATTTGTGAGTTTTTCTCATTATTAAATATAAGTAAGTACCTACTTGCTGTATGTCAACTACTGTACGGGTAGCCATCAGTACAAAAGGGACAGTCTCTCCCTTCTAGATGCTAAAATTTTCATAGGATAACAACCAAGCAAATAGAGAATTTTCCAAATAAATCCCACAAGAAGCTCTCACATCTGCTCCTGGCTCCTTAACCTCCTGGGCCCCCCTATGATAATGCCCATGATGGTAATGATGGAAAGAACTCAAGTTAGAATTTTGGGAAGACATAGGATTAAAATACATTCTTTTTTATGAGAAAGGAAATGTCTCACCTGAGTAATGAGGTTGAAAGTTTGACATTCCATGCCTGGTGTCTCTGGGCACAGTCTGATGTGAAGCATGCTGGTTGCATTGATTAGGTTGGGATCAGCAGATGCAGTATCAGTTGGTATGAATTGAGAGAAGCATGCAGGAAAGTGAGCCCCACCCTAGAGGTTCCAGAAGTGGGAGAAATATGGGTTTTATAGAGGACGCAGGAGCCTCCTGCTAGCTTAGGGTTTAAGAAGGCAATAGATAGTTATTGCTATAATCAAATTACTTGGCAATTGGATTAACATAAAAATCCCTTTGTTAGTATTTGCTCTATCATACATGACCTCACCATAATTTATGTCCTTTTATGCTATCTATATATAGCTGTATCTTATAAGGTAATGCCACTGGTTGCTTTCTGTTTTCCCTGGTCTAAGCTTTTAGGAGAGTCAATATTTCAAAGAACAAGTCACTATTCAAAATGTATTAACAATTTGAGCCCACTGTTTAAATTCAATCTGATTATCAATTTGAAGTCTTAAGTGCTTAGATTGAAGGAACATATACCCAGAGCTATGGTCTATGCATCTCCTTAATCCAATTTTGGGTGGTTCACTTCTTAACAAAGCCCCAAAACCTAGATGTAGACCAGCTCACATGAGATAGGGCATATATACATTTATCTAGAAGTTAGGGGGAAATATATGCATTAAAGCAAAAGTGCACAACAGTTTTCAGTGAGTCAATAAATGAAGCAAGCAAATAGACCTAAAAAAAAAGACACCTTAAAGTACCTAATGAAATAGTCCCTACTTAGACCTAGATACCCTCCTCACCTACCTCCTATTATATGTCCCCCCAGTCACTCCAAAGCTAACCTTGTCAGACAAAGTAAGGACTACAAAAGCTGAATAAGTACAAGAGACTGGCAGACTTTAAGGATGACTCTTTAGCCACTACCAAGCCACCCCATCACCTGGGGCCCTAGTTGGGGTGTCCTGAGATTCCTATACAGACAAGATGGGACTAGACCTCGAATAGATCCCTTTCTCCACTGTCAGCAGGCATCTCCATCAGGAACAACATAATGGACCCCTTTGGGGACCCCCAAAGGACCTTGCCCTCAATGTTGATCAACAGTGGTAGAGACTGTTCCATTCTCCAAACGGAGATTGGTTAACATACTCTATCTACCACCTGAGGAAAATGGGTCCTGAAATTGGTGCAACCTGGAACATTCCTACTGATGACCATAGAATGCGAGCTTAGACCTAAAGGGATGCAGAGGTTATATAGGCTCCTGTGCTGAATATGGACCCCAGATTAAATCAACGGGGTTTACAGTCAACAATATTAATATACTTTTCCCATATTTAGGAGCTACTCTCTTCCCCGATACAGTTTTCTAGCCCTTTGTCCAGCCAAGACATCATCTCCCCAGACAATAATTTGGGTCCACCTGCATATCAGATGTCAGGCTCAGGAAAAAAAAACAAACTAGTAAAATCATGGGCCCTGCTTTACTACTCTTGAAGCTTCCTCCCTGCAGGCGGGGATCAGGGGTTTGAACCTGGGTCCTTGCACTTTGTAACGTGTAGTCAACCAGGTGCCAATGACTAGCCCCTAAAATACAGTCTCCTCCTGATTGAAATATTATGAGTCTTACAACTCATACATTTCCACCTTCTGTAAAAGAGTAATAATAAACCTACTTACTATCTTGGTCTTCAGGTAATAGTGATGAAGTCCCTAGAAAGCTTCTAAACAAACTTACTGTGCTTAGTTGTCCTTGTTTGTCTGTATCCTAAGTGCCCTGCCTGTAGCCATAGTGCCACCAAAAACATACTGAAAACCACCACACTAGCAGGAATAAAACTGTGAAGAACCATTTTCAACATCTTATTTTCCCCAAGGAGAGAATCAGGGTCAACTTCTCAGGGCTTGTACTCTGTCATCCAGTGCTTGGAGTTGGAGTCTTCAAGAACAAGCACTATCACCAAACTCTTCTCCCCTCTACTGTTTTGCACTTTCCCCGAATGTCAGTCTCGCACACCCCTGCTCCCATCTCCAATTTTCTTTAAAAGAGTCCATTCCTGATTAGCAGGCAACCCCTATGTCCACTGCTCTTTTGTTTGCTCCATTTATCTCCCTCTTTGACTTCCTTTCACACAAAATTTTTTCCCTAACATACATCTCAGTTTTTTTTTTCCCTTCCTTTCCCTTGTTCCTCAGAGTTAGAAGATGTTGTATACTACTTCCATTGCTGCTTCCAGATCACTGCTTCTAGTTTCTTCCCCAACCATAGATAAATCCCACAGATCCTGCTCCTTTAAAGTATCCATTCAGTTACTGCATTTCTCTCTTGTAGTACAATCTTGCTACAGATATCCAGTGACATATAATATTAAAGCTACATCTTTACTTATACTCCCTTTCTCCACAATCAACTTCAAGGACCTTGGCACTGTTCTGTCAATTCCTCCACCCTTTGTCTACAGTGAACCTTTCCTTCACCCTTAAAACTACCCCCACCTTCTCACACCCATAACTAGAATTTCATTGCCAGAAAAAGTACTCTTACATCTAGGTTTCAGAACATATTTTTCCCCATTTTTGTTGTCCTTGTTGTTATTATTATTGTTGTCATTTGTTGTTGTTGGATAGGAGAGAGAGACATCGAGAGGAGGGGAAGAGAAAGAAAGACACCTGCAGACCTACTTCACTGCTTGTGAAGAGACCCCCCTACAGGTGGGGAGCTGGGGGCTCGAACTGGCATCATTGCACCCATCCTTGAGCTTCGTGCTATGTGCACTTAACCCACTGTGCTACCTACCACCCAGCCCCCCAGAACATGTTTTAATGACTCTGACATACTATATTTATTTATTTATTTATTTATTTATTTACCAGAGCACTGCTCTCTGGTTTATGGTAGTGCAGAGGACTGAACCTGTGATCTTGGAGCCTCAGGCATGAGTCTCTTTACATAACCATTATGCTATTGATCCCCACCCTCTAATTCCTTCTTTAAACAACCAAACAGCACAATTGAACAATCATATTGATCCTTGTCCACTTTCATAAAGAGTCAACTTCCTCCTTTAACTTTCTTTATTAACCAACTTAGAATAGACGCTATTTTATTATTATAATCTAATCACTCCCCTGGCAGTAGCACACCCTTTTTTTACCCCTTCCCTTCAGTTGAAATTCTGTAATTGCACAATATGCCTTTCTATCTGCAATCTATGTCTGCATCTGAGAAGACTGACATGTGCTAGAAATAAGCGTACCTTGGACCGACTGTGAGACCACCTGTAAAATGGATTCTATTTCTCAGTAAGTTCGTTTTCATACTTTATGAGTACTTCACCTTTTCTCACTTCATTTTTCTGCACAGGTTTCTCCCAACTGAACAGTCAGTTTCCCTTTATGCTCATTTTCAATTCTTTCAAAATTTAAATTTCTATTATTTTTACTAGTGGTTTAGTATTATTTTGAAAAATTATCAGATTTCAGGAGTATTTTCAAACTCACACTATGAATATAAATTACCACATCCCCCACCAGAGGTCTGCCCTCCTCCCCACAGACATCCCACCCACATAACCAGATTATATAGGAGATGGTCTGGTTACTTTTTTTCATTTTCAGAGCACAGTTCAGCTCTGGCTAACAATGGTGCTAGGGATTGAACCTAGGACCTCTGAGCCTCAAGTTAGAAAATCTTTCTGCACAAGTATTATGTTGTCTCTTCAATCCTAGTTACTACTTTTTTTTTTAAGTTCATTTGTCTCATTCATCTATATTCCACCTATCAACAAAACAGGTAGTAGTGCTTTACCTTTTTATTTATTTCACTCAGCATAATCAGCTCCAGTTCTGTCCATTTAGTTCCACAAAATACAATCCCATTCTTATTTCACCATTGTGAGTGAATATGTGTGTGTGTGTGTGTGTATGTGTGTGTTTTCCACAACTTATTTATTCAGTCACCTCTTTTTAGTTACTTATTGGGCAGATGTATTGTAAATAATACTGCTGTAAATATAGAGGGCACACAACTTTCAAATCTGTGCTTCCTATATGCCTGGGATTGGCATTTCTGGACCATAGAGTATAAGACATGCTCATTTGTCTATGCAGTCAACAAACTGTTTCCCATAAGGGTTACACTAGTTTGCATTCTCACCCAACAGTACATTTCAAGAACGACCTTTAAAAATATATAACCCACAGCTGAGTGGTGATGCACCTGGCAGTACACACACATTATTATGTGCAAGGACCTGGGTTTAAATTCCTAGTCTCCACCTGCAGAGGGAAATTTTCACAAGAACTGAAGCACTATTGCAGGTATCTCTCTTTCTCCCTCTGTCTCCAAACATTCCTCATTTTCTCTCTGCCCTACCAAAACAAATAAATAAATAAATAAAAAGAAAGGTCCTATAGGAAGGGTGAACTTGCCATGCAGGCAGCAAGTTTCAACAACAAACCCAGTGGCAAAACATTATATATCACTAACCCCCAGTTCCTTCATATTACCATTGCCTTTGCGATCTATTAATACTTCGCATGTTATTGCATCCTTTCTTTGTTTACATATCTATTTTCCGTCTCCTTTCTGTAATTTTATGGTCTTGTCATGCTGGCAAATATTAATTGTTCAATACATATTTACTGAAAGAATGAATGAGCACGTGTTGAATTAGTGACGAACGTACTTCAAGAGAAAACTGATCTAACCTCTCAAATATGTTAATGAATTATTAAAAACAAGATCTGTTTACATTTATTTTTTTAATTTTTTATATTTATTTATTTTCCCTTTTGTTGCCCTTGTTGTTTTTTATTGTTGTTGTAGTATTATTATTATTTTTTATGTCATTGTTAGGATAGAGAGAAATGGAGAGAGAAGGAGATAGAGAGGTGGAGAGAAAGATAGACACCTGCAGACCTGCTTCACTGCCTGTGAAGTGACTCCCCTGCACGTGGGGAGCTGGTGGCTCGAACCAGGATCCTTATGTTGGTCCTTGCACTTCATGCCACGTGAGCTTAACCCACTGTGCTACTACATATCTTATCTCTTAAAGAAATAAAAGGCAGTATTTAAACCTGCATGCAATGTTTCTTAAATGTTTCCACTCAAGTATGCAAAAGGGGTTAAACATATACACCTGAGGGGTTAGGATCATAAAAAAACAGGATATTATGCTGTCCATGGTAACCCTTCTAGTAATATTTTCAATTATTCACATTTAAAGTTGATGATCCAGAAAGAGGAACCAAATTAGATTGGATTCTGGAGTTCCCTCCTGCACACTGCATTAAACCCAAACTAGAGGCACAGAAAAAAACATATATATCATACAGACTCAGACCTCTTTTCCATTGAATTTAACTCGCTTTTCCCTGAGTCAGTGTCTGATGCATAATAGATGACCTCTCACATTCTTTTTTTTTTTTATCCTATGCTGAAGTCCTTACTGAATGGACAGTTAGAATGGCTTTCTTTCCTACCCTTTAATCTTGCTCCAGCTAGCCACAGTGAGTGGTCAGAAAGGAACCTGTGACATGGATATGAAAATGTCAGTGTCTGCTAATTGGGAAGTAAAGCAAAGTCAATAAGATCCACTCTCTTAGCAAAACAGACTTTAGAGTGAACTGTCTCCAACAAGCCACAGAGCATTAGAGCCAGCTTGGAGCCATAGAAATTCAAATCCATCCCCACAGTAGGAATATGATGAACAGAAAAGCAGAGAAAGCCTTTTGAGGAAAGCAGAAAATAAGTGCATAAGAAGAAAACAGTTTTAAGAGCTGGTTCTTTAAAAGGATAACAAAACTGACAAATTCCTGGCCAGGCTCCTAAAAAAAGAAAGAAAAAAAAAAAAGAGAGGGAGGGGGAGAAGATGAAGGTCCAAATAAATTGTATTGTAAATGAAAGAGGAGAGATCACAATAGACACAACAGAAATCCAAAGTATCACATGAGGCTTCTATGACCAGTGATACTTCACCAAACTAGAGAAACTGAAAGAGATGGATACATTCTTAGAAACATACAACCTCCTTAGACTAAACCAGGAGAAGCTGGGGGAAAAAAAAAAAAACATGAACAGACTGGGCCAGGCAGTAGTGCACCTGGCTAAGCACACATGGCACAAAGCACAAGGACTAAGGTAAGGATCTGGTTTGAACCCCCAGTTCCCCACCTGCAGGAGTGCGCTTCCCAAGTGGTGAAGCAGGTCTTCAGGTATCTATCTTTCTCTCACCCTCTCTGTCTTTCCATCCTCTCTTGATTCTCTCTGCCCTTTCCAATACAACAACAAAATGAAATAAATAAATAAATGGCCTCCAGGAGCAGTGGATTCCTAGTGCAGGCACTGAGCTTCAGTGATAACCCTGGAGGCAAACAAACAAAGACATGGATAGATAAATTTCAGCACAAGAAATAAAAACAATAGTAAAAAAAATTCTCCCAAAACAAAAGTCCAGGTCCAGATGCTTTTACAAATGAATCCTACACAAACTTGAAGGAGCTACTACCTATACTATGAGACACACGGATACTCCCTAACATCTTCTATGAAGCTACCATCAACCTAATACTGAATGCAAACAGAAACATAACAGAAAAGAAAACTATAGGCCAGTGTCCTTGATGAACATGGATGCCAACCGGAAAGAGCAATACAATACTTTTTAAAATTTTCAAATGTTTAATTCCTCCTTAACAGAACTGAGAAAACAGGACCTCCTTACAGTTGTTGAATAGCCGGGTGAAGGTATAACCACCCATTAGATGCAATTTCCCCTTAACTGATAGACTTGAACTTTATCCATTGATTGGTACCACGGACTTCAAAAGGTGGTTCACTGCTATAGATGTGGTAGCCGAGCTCTTCCAGGGGTGGTTCAGGATCAGCAGTGGCAAACTGGGCAGCATCCTCAATTTCTTTTTTTACTTCAACATCAATTTCCTTCAGTTCTTCAACACTGGCAAGGTTGTTGTTCACCATTCTACTCTTGAGAAGCATAATAGGATCACTCTTACTTCTTACTTCCTGAATTTCTTCTCTTGAACGGTAGCTGACTCCAGGATCACTCATGCTGTGTCCATGGTAACGGTAAGTCTGCAGTTCCATTACTATGGGCCCCTTTCCAGATCTACAATAGGCCGCTGCAAACTTTGCTGCCTCCCGAACACACAAGACATCCATTCCATCTACCCTCAGCCCAGGGATGAAGCTGCCTCTCTTGTAGTAATCAGTGCTGGCTGCTGCTCTCTCAACAGACGTTCCCATTCCATAGCGGTTATTCTCACAGATGAAAATACAAGGCAGTTTCCACAAAGCTGCCATATTGTAAGTTTCAAATATCTGGCCCTGATTAGCAGCACCATCGCCATATATAGTTAAACACACTTCATCTTTTCCATTATACTTACAGGCCAGAGCAACCCCAGCTCCCAAAGGCACCTGTGCTCCCACAATGCCATTGCCCCCATAGAAGTTTTTGGCATACATATGCATCGACCCTCCTTTTCCTTTAGCACAACCTCCTCTTCGTCCTGTAAGTTCAGCAAGAATTTCTCGGACAGATAGCCCGCGAGTATAACAAAAGCCATGAGCACGGTAGGACGTGATGAGATGGTCTGTGGGGTTTATTCCGGCCTCCAAACCCACACAACAAGCTTCCTGACCATCACACAGGTGACAGAAGCCACGGATAATCTTCTGTTTGTAGAGCTGATCTGCCTTAAGCTCCATTCGGCGCACAGTCTGCATCATGCGGTAGTACTTGAGCCCATCTTCCCTGGTGAGCACTGTCGTGACAGGAGGACCTTCTTCAAGCAGATGAAGACCACATTTCTTAATTTCCAATGTAGTATCATTCGCAAAATTACGAGAGGCAACCAGCACTCTGCTTGCCGGCTTCTGGGCGGCGCCCGACAACACACGCGAAACCGCATTGAGCATCTTCCTCATCAAGGGTGGCCAGAAGCTGCAGAGACTCCCAACGACCGGAACGGGGCGGCACCAGCGGCCCCAAGTCTCCCTCGGGCGCCCCAACAGACACCTCGCTTCATCCGGTGCGCGACCTAACGGAGCCGAGCAAACGTCACGCGCCACGCCGCGATATAGCAGTACATTAAGGAGACCATTGCACTAGAACCTCTGGAACTTGTATTTCGTGATGCTTCTCTGGATCCCCTACCAAGTAATACTGTATCTACTGACCTCAACCAAGTCAATGCAACCAGTGCCACCATGCCGTGTTTTACTTCGGACAGTATCCAGAGACATCAAGCCTGAGATGTCAGTCCTCCAGCTCCAATATGCTGATGAGACCTTTTCTAATACATGGGACTTCCTAGTTCCATTTCAAATATCACACATCCTAACAAAGTTATAGAACAGGGCCTAAGGGATAGGGTACATGTCCACATGTCTCCATAAGTATGGGGAAAATGTATTCCTTAAAGTAAAAGTACTCAACAGCCTGCAGTGAGTAGACATAGACTCATTAAGTGCAGCAAGCAAGCAGAAAGACCTAAAAAGACACCATAAAGTACTTAGTTAAATATTTTCTACTTAGGCCTAGATAACCTCCTCTCCTAACTCCTACACTTCACTTCCCTCAACCACTCTAGGTCTAATCTTGTCAGGTAAAGAAATAGACTAGAAAAGCTGGATAAAAACTAGAAGAAAATCAAAATCCAGAAATAAAGTCCTTTTTTCTATAGGAGCAAAAACAATTAAGTATTTAGGAATAAAAGCAGCAAAGGAGGTAAAAGTTGTACGATGAAAATTGAGTCACTATTCAAAGAAATTGCGATACAAAGAAATGGAGTGACACCCCATGCTTATGAATTGGAAGAATTAATATCATCAAAATGACCATCCTACCCAAACCATATACAGATTTAATACTACCCCTTACTAAGACCATGTAATAGCAAATAGTAATAACACAAAAGCTACAAAACTTTATCTGGAACCATAAAATACTTAGAATTGCCAAAGCATTCTTGAGTAAAATTAACAATACTAAAGTTATCACACTTCCTGACCACTAATTATACTACAGGGCTAGTGCAATCAAAATTATTTGGTACTGGACCAAACACAGACCCACAGATATACCAGTGGAATAGAATTGAAAGCCCAGAGATCAGCCTCCACACCACAGACATCTAATTTTTGACAAGGAAGCCCAAAATATTAAATGGAGAGAGGAGAGTCTTTTCAACAAATGGTGTTGGGGAAATCAGATTGAAACATGAAGAGGTATAAAATTGGACCACCACATTTCACCACGCACAAAAATCAATTCTAAGTAGACCAAAGACACAGACATTAGAACAGACACAAAGAATAACACATTGGCAGAACATTCTATAATCTATGCTCTAGAAATGTTTTCAAAGTTTCAAGTCCAACAGCAAAGAAAAATAAATAAATAAAACAACATTTCTACATTGAACAGAGAGGCACCTGCACAGCAAAGTGAACCAACAACAAAACAGACAAACACCCTACAGAACAGGAGATCTTTATATGATATACATCAGGTAAAGGACTAATAGTCAAAAGACTTAAAGAGCTCAGTAAACAATGTAATACCAACAAAAAAAATTAGAAAACTGAGAGACAAGGAAGAGATCCAGGGAGCTAAAATATGCATAAAAGTACTCAAAGTTACTAATTACCAGATAGTTAGAAATGATGACAACAATGACATACCATTTTACACCTGTGAGAATGTCATACATTACAAAGGACAGAAATAACAAATGTTGGAGAGGATGTAAGGGAAAAGTTTCGACATTTCTATACTGCTAGTGGGAATGCAAATTGGTCCAACCCTTGTGGAAAACATTCAAGAGATTTCTCAGAACACACTACATATGAGCCTGCCTTATGACCCAGCAATCCTTCTCATGGGGATAAATCCAAAGGAAATAAAAACACCCATGTTCATAGCAGCACCATTGGTAATAATCCCAAATTGGAAGCAACTCAGATGCCTAATATATGAGTAGCTAAGAAAGATGCAGTATCTATACACAATGGAATACTACCTGCCTGTTAAAAATGATCAGGCCATCTCTTTTGCCTAAATGATGGAGCCAGAAAGCATTATGTTAAGCCAGATAAGCCAAAAAGAGAAGGCAAAAAAAAAAAAAAAAAAAAAGATGATCTCACATAAAGGTAGATCTTTAAATACACAGACATAAAGCAAAACCTGGACTGAGTGGTGTGTACTTCATCAAAGTAAAAGACTCTAGGGAAGGATAAGATGGGATAGAGTTGGGAGGACTTTGATATATGGTGAAGGAATGATACTAAGTTAGCAGTGAGTGTTCTTCAAATACCTACCCCAGAGAGCTGCACCCATGTGTCAACACTATATTGTAAACCATTTACCCTGAATAATAATCCTCTTTCACAGATTCCAACCATTCTATAGTCCAAAATTCCATTTCTGTATTCCCTAATTGTGTTTCTCTGTGACTATTATGTTGCCTTTCAAAAATTTCTTTTTAAATTTAACTGAGCCGTGTTTTGTGTCTCCATAAAAGAAAAAAATTCTTGACTTGGGTAGTAATAAGGTGTTCAAGAAGTGAGAACATGGAAACAATTTTCTATTTGAAAATTTTGTGCCAGGTCAGGTGGTGTCATGCCTGGTTGAGTGCACATGTTACTATGTGTAAGGACCCAGGTTTGGATTCAAGCCCCCGGTCCCCATATGCAGGGGGAAAGCTTCATGAGTGGTGAAGCAGTGCTGCAGATGTCTCTTTGTCTCTCTCCCTCTCTATCACAATTCCCTCTAGATTTCTGGCTGTCTCTATCCAATAAATAAATATAATAATAAAAATATATGAAGAAAATCTTTGTGCTACAAAATTCTCTATAATTATTAACACTCAAATAAAATGATAAAAGAAAAAATTCAGTAATTTTACCAACTGAAACCTTAAACGCTTAGATTGAAATAATATATACTCAGAACTGGGATCTATGCATCAAAAAGTTTGAGACATTCAATCTACTTTTCCCCTCTCATATCGATTAAATAGTGATTTATAAAGTATAAATCCAGAGTAATGGAGCTGAAGGATTGCCATTCCATGCTTGGCTTGTCTGGGCATAGATGAGATAGAGCACATGTACATATATTCATAAGTTAGGGGAAATATATATACATAAAGTAAAAGTGTGCAGTAGTTTGCAGTGACTCAGTAAGTGCAGCAAGCAAGTAAAAAGACATAAAAAAGACACCATGGGGTGGTAGGGCTGTAGTGCAACAGGTTAAGTGCACATGGTGCAAGGCTTAAGGATTCCGGTTTGAGCCTGGGCTGGAGCCTCTTGCTCCCCACCTGCTTGGGGGTTGCTTTACAAGTGGTGAAGCAAGTCTGCAGGTGTCTATCTCTCCTCCTCTCTGTCTTCCCCTCCTCTCTACATTTCTCTCTGCCCTATCTAATAACAACAACAATAATAACCACAGCAATGTTAAACAACAAGAGCAATAAAAGGAAAAACTAAATAACCTCCAGGAGCAGTGGATTCATGCAGAGCCCCAGCAATAACCAAGGCAAAAAAAAAAAAAAAAGACACCATAAAGTACATACCCAAAGAGTTTCTTTCTACTCATAGATAGCCTCCTTACTTATTTACTATTTTATTTACCTCAATTACTCCAAGATTAACCATGTCAGATAAAGTAAGGCTGGATAAGGCCAAGAGACTAGCATAATTTAATGATGGTTATTTTGATCACCACCAGGCCATCTCATCATCCAAAGCCCTAGTCAGGAAATGCTGGGATTACCACATAGACAAAATGGGCCTAGATCTCTAACACCTCTCTACTGTCACTGGTCAGCTCCATCAGAAACAACATAGTGGACCTTCTTATGGGCTTCTATAGGACCTTGCCCTCAATGTGGATCAACAATGGCAGAAACTTCCCCATTCTCCGAAGGGAGGTTGGGTCAACATGCTCTGCCTCTCAAGGAAGATGGGTCCTGAAATTAGTGCAGCCTAGTGTTCCTAGCTATCACCACAGAATGCAAGTTAAGACCTATAGGGATGCAAAGGTTACACAGGCTCCCTTACTGAATATGGGTTCCAGATCAGATCAATGGGGCTTACAGTTAACAATGTTTATATATTTTTCCCATATTCTCTCTTCTCTGATCTATTTTTCTGGTCCTATTTCAAACTCTGACACCATCTCCCCAGACAATACCTTTGGCCTAACTGCATGTTAGCTGTCAGGCTCAAGCAAAATCTGTAAAGTCGTGGGCTTCTTGGATACACCTAAAATAGACCTACTAGCTTTTTTCTAAAATGGAGACCCAAAATCTCATTTGCTATATTTTTGCCTTTTAGGTTCCTTATTACTAAACAATTTTCTCTGCTTATATCTTAATGCTTTTTCAGCCACTAAATTGCTGATGCTACCATGACACCAACTTGACTTCCCTAGGCAGAGTACCTCACCAGTGTGTCCTGGGGCAAGACAGAAACAGAATGGGAGGAGGGCTGGGTGGTTGCACAGTAGGTTAAGCACACATGGAAAGAAGCACAAGGACCAGTGTAAGGATCCCCTTCAAAACACTAGCTCCCTACCTGCAGGGGGTTCACTTCACAAGTGGTGAAGCAGGTCTGCAGGTGTCTATTTTTCTCTCCCCCTCTGTGCCTTCCCCTCCTCTCTCCATTTCTCTCTGTCCTATACAACAACAATAACACCAAGGGCAACAAAAATGGGGAAAATGGCCTCCAGGAGCAGTGGATTCTTGGCGCAGGCAACAAGCTTCAGTGATAAACCTGAAGGCAAAAAAAAAAAAAAAGAAAGAAAGAAAGAAAGAAAAAAGAAAGAGGATGGGAGTATGGATCCACCTACCAAGGTTCATGTCCAGCAAAGAAGCAATTACAGAAGCCAGAACTCCCACTTTCTGCACCCTATAATGACCCTGGTTCCATGCTCCAGAGGGACAAAGAATAGGAAATCTTTCAATGGAGGGGATGGGATACAGAACTCTGGCAGAAGCAATCGTGTGGAATTGTACTTTCCTTTTCCTATGCTCTTGTTAATTATTATTAAATCAGTAAAATTTTTTAAAATCCTCTGGTTTCAAGATGGTACAAAGCCTTTATCCTCTGAAAATAAGCACCTTTTTGCTCCTGATGGGAATATAACAATCCACAGATTCTGTGGCCTAGGTATACTATTACCCCAAAACCACTGGATTAGGGAAGTATAATGAACTAAATGTTTGCGGACCTTCCCCAGATTCCTAAATTGAAGCCCTACTCCCAATGCACTATTTGGAGCTATGTCTTTAGGACAGTGGATGTGAGGAGGGTGGCACTTTTTGAGATTAGTGCCCCCAAAAAAGGGACTAAGGAACTAGGTAATTTTCCATTCTATGGAGATAGAATGAGAAACCTGGGAGTCGGGCGGTAGTGCAGCGGGTTAAGCACAGGCAGTGCAAACACAAGGACCCACATAAGGATCCCTATTCAAGCCCCCAGCTCCCCACCTGCAGGGGAGTCGTTTCACAAGCTGTGAAGCAGATCTGCAGGTGTCTTTCTCTCTCCTACTCTGTCTTCCCCTCCTCTCTCCACTTCTCTCTGTCCTATCCAACAATGACTACAACAATAATAACTACAACAATAAAAAAACAAGGGCAATAAAAGGGGATAAATAAATATTAAAAAAATAATGAGAAACCTGCAACCCAGAAGTGATTTCTCACTACAATCCAATCATGTCAGCTAACATCCTATATAGGATCACCAATCAAGAACTGTTAGAAACATACATCATTCTTAAGCTACCCAGTCTATAACACTTTATTTTAGGTGCCCAAACAAAGACAGAAGGAACCAGAGAATAGCAACGTATTACAGTTGCTGGGCATGGCTTTCCTAGGAAGATGAAAAGACTGGAACTATCCCAGAAATTACCTCAGGGTAAGAAAAACCACCTGAGCAGTGCAGTGCAGATATTTTAAATACTCAGGAATAAATTTTGAAATTTAAAAATGTATATTTTCTAAACCATCAGTATTTTTAATTGGCAAACATCTTGTAGGAAAATATAATATCTACCCTTACTATATAAAATGATATAATGCCGATGTCATGCAAAGATGTAAAAATATGCAGCTGAAATATATGCAAAAAACCTATTACAGATAAGCACTAGGCAGATGCATATTATTAATGGTAATTAGACTACATATTTTGGGATTTCATGATGCTGATGGCATTTGTCAGCTTTTAAAAACTGATTCAATATGTAAGTTCTGATTTTTCTAATTATAAATATTCACATGTACCAATTTTATATGTGGCTTTGCAGTCTTTTCCTTAAATATGATTTCCACAGATGCTTTAATTTCCAGCCCCCAAATATATGAATCCATCTTTATTCAAGTGTCACATATAAGGAAACTGAGGCAGAGAGAGGTTAGAAAAGCAGCCCAAAACAGAACTTAACATGAAGCCAGAATTTAAACTAATTAGATCTACTCTGTACATGTCATCTTTTGATATGTTACAAAGCTTGACTCTGACAATAATTACTGATACACATTATAATATTATTTTTAATTTATCATTGGATAGAGACAGAAATTGAGGAGAAATTAGGTCATAGAGAGGGAGAGAGACAGAGAGATACCTGCAGCCCTGCTTCACTACTCATGAAGCTTTCCCCCTGCAGGTGGGGACCAGGAGCTTGAAAGGAGGTTCTAGTGCACTGTATGTAAGTGCTTAACCAGATGTATTACTACCTAGTCCCACTGATGTACATTTAAAAAATGTGTTTATTTATTTATTTGTTTGTTTGTTTATTGGATAGAAACAGCCAGAAGTCGAGAGGGTAGGGGGAGATAGAGAGGGAGAGAGACAGAAAGACATCTACAACACTGCTTCACCACTTGCAAAGCTTTCCCCCTGCAGATGGTGACTGAGGACTCAAACCTAGGTCCTTGTGCATTGTAACATGTGCACTCAACTGGTATGATACCACCCATCCTTTTATTTTGAAGACTAAAGTTTTCAAACAGTTATTTCCCTGAGCAGAATTCAAGCCTCTGAGTAGAGGGACTGCAATAAAGTGGGGGGAGGGGGGGTGGACTTATTTACATCCCCAGAAACTACTTCAACAATATTCTGTATAGTGCCTGTTCAAAGTTTGGAAAAAGGAAAATTGCAATGGATGAATGAATGGATAGATGGATGGATGAATGGATGAATAATGGCTTTTCACCTAATAGACATTATGATTCAAAGGACGGCCAGCCGGAAACTGGCACCCTGTAAAAAGATACACTGGGTGTTTTGAGTCTGTGATTCCCATTTCTGAGACTGAGGCCCCTGAGGCGTTAACAACTAGTACAGAAGCTTCCTGTATGTGCCACAACACCTGTAAATAAACGGGTTCATAGTGCATCTTCTCTGGAGGTGGGCAGGCTTCTAAGGATAGAAAGAGTTGTCTACGTATGGAACAAGCTGGAAACTATTACTTTCCACTAAAACCCAATGTTATTTTCCTGTTGCACTAAACTAGGGGGTGAGAGCGAGATGGAGCATCCTCAAAATCTAGAGGAAGAGACAGACTCAAAGGGTTAAGATCAAGCAAAGATGACTACCTGGGACCAAAGAAGAGAGACTCCTACTTAGAAGAGGAAATCAGTATCAAAATACTCGGAAGCAGAGACACAGAGGGGAACAAATGTGAATAAAATAGACGTTTTGTTACAGAATAAGAGACAATATTTAGAAACATGTTTTGATCTTGGCTGCTTTTCATTCTTAAATGCCCAATGCCGGGGATACTAGAAAGTTAAGCAAGACTTCAAGCTTTTGAAAGCAAACTCACAACCTAAACGAAAACAAAACAAAAAATATTAAATAAGAACAATCTGGCACCTCACAGCACAACATACAAAGTTAATAGACCAGGTGAGCACATAGTGGCAGGGGAGATTACCATGGTGGCAAAGGTTATCCCAAGTGATAACACCAGCTGGGGAAAGACAACTGGGGCCCCAGATATGTTGCAGCAACTGCTGGCAAGCAGTAGTATGGGGAAAACCCAAGACTGCCTGCCAAATAAGGCAGACAGAAACCAGAATAGCCTGAAAAAAATCAGACACAGTGTGACCCCAAACTACTAAGAAAAACTACCTGGGGTAGGGAATTGAGAAAAATAGTGGAAAAGGGAAGGGATGCCTCCATCTTGGGACATTTACTGTCCATTGAAGACTCATTCTAACCAGAACCAAAAACTAGGGAAAACTGTCTGGATTCCCTCAACACCACCACTACAACATCCATAAATAATATAGCTATATCGTCACCTGCCAGTGTACAGAAACAATCTACAACTGAAATATGGATATGCATATCATAACTGGGAAACATGCCTGAGATTGATTTCAGGAAGCTATTACTTAAAATGATTCACGACACCAACAATAACATATGAATAGAAATTAAGGAAACCAGAGAGCTAGGAACTTCACAAAGAGAATTCTGAAAGGAAATATCAGAATAAAGACTTATTAACATGAAATCCTACTTAAAAGGCCTTGCATTCAGAGTAAACTAACTTGAGGAGAGAATAACAGGGCTGGAGAACAAGAGCACACTCTTGAGTGCAAAGCCGATGAAGAAGAAAGGTTTATGAAAAATGAAGCAACTGTGTATGTAAAACAGCAGATTTCATCAGAAGAAAAATAGTTAAGTCACTGGGAGACCTAAGGTAGAAAAGAGAGGAGTCGAGTATACATTCTAAGACATTATTGCAGAAAACTTTCTTAGTCTAAGCAACAGTCAAAAGATAGGAATAGAAGTTGTAAAGAAGTCAAAACTACTGATCCCAACACTGAGGCAACACTGAGTAACTTAAGTCACATTGTCCAAAAGCAAGACAATGCGGTTCTCACTTGCAGCTTGATGCTGAGCCTCTTTCATCCCAACCTAGAGCAGTCAATTCCTAGTTAGCCCTCAGATGTCCCATCAAAATAAATGATAGTGATTTACACATCCTTATTTTGACTATAGTAAACTGGTAGTGGAGAAGAAATAACTTGCCTACAATTATAAAATAGACATTGATTTTAGTGAACATCTGAACCTCAGTCAGATAAATCTTAAGCCAATTATTGCTAGTATTCTTTATTTACTGTTAGAATGTTAACCCACTGACAACATACTGCTTTTTTATGCATGCTCAGATTCATGGTCCTAAGGTACAAAATTGCCTTGAAATGACTTTTTAAAAAGTGTAGATCGCCCTTGGGAAATATTGTTCTATAATTTTATTTAAGATCCAGTTTTCTGAAACTGGTAATTGCCGTATGGTTATTTAGACAATACTGACTGGCAGAAAAATTCTTTTAACTTACTATGTTGTATTTTTGTCTTCTTTCTTTGGGGTATACAATCAAATTATATGTGAATATGCATATTATATACACATATTGTGCACACACATATTGCATATATATAGTCACACATTCCTGCACTAGAGTGAACACACAACAGTTACACCTGGAAAGTCCCTTTTCTAGACTCTTTATCTGGCCAATAATATTTAGAATCATCTTACATTAAAAAAGTGTATTATTATTATTTTGCCTCCAGGTTTATCACTGGGACTCAGTGCTAGCACTACGCCTGGGGACCAACTTTTTTCCATTGTTGTTGTTGATGTTATTATTATTTTTGTTGCTGCTATTATTGTTGTTGGGTAGGACAGAGAGAATTTGAGAGAGAAAAGGAAGGCAGAGAGGGGGAAGAGAAAGACAGATACCTGCAGACCTGTTTCACCACTTGTGGAGCGACCGCTTTGCAGGTGGGGAGCTGGGAGCTCGAACCGGGATCGTTGCACAGGTCATGGGCACTGTGCTTTGCACTGTCTGTGCTTAACTTGGTATGCTACCACCTGGCTCACGTGTACTGATTTTCTAGGCTTTCTTGAGCAAAATACTGCAGCTGGGTGACTTAAACAACATGTTGTTAGAAAAGTAATGACATTTTTTTTCATAAAAAAAAGGACACAGAAAAATGTGTCATGACTTTTCCATCAATGCAATAATTTTATTGCCTCATACTTCTGGAGCTTGGTATGAAACTAATGTACTCACAGGTCCATCCATGCTAACCTGAAACCTATAGGGGATTTCTTCCTGATTTTTTTTCCTCATAGTTTGCTGACAAATTATCACTGTCTTGGCTTATAGCTGCATGATGCCAATCTCTGCCTTCACTGTTATATGGCTTTCTTCATGTAACTGTGCTTGCATGTAGGCCTCTTCTTAAAAGTATGTCAGTCAGAGTCCAGAGTGCTAATCATTACAATGGGTTCTACAGTAAACAATATTTATACACCTTTCCCATATCTGGGAGCTACTCTCTTCCTTGATTCAGCTTTCCAGCCCTTTTTCCAGCCATGACACCATATCCCCAGACAATAACCTGGGTCCACTTGCATATCACAGGTCAGGCTCTGGAAGAAACTAGTATAGTCATGGGGCCTTTGGAATGTAACTAAAATAGTCCTACTAGCTATCTACAAAACGGAGACCCCCCACTCTTCATTGGTACTATTCCAGCCATTAGGTTCATGATTAGTCAACAATATGTTTGGCTTTATATGTTAACTCTTTTTTTCAGCCACCAGTTTCCAGATGCTAACATGATGCCAACCAGACTTCACTGGGCAGATGACCCCAACAATATGTCCTGGAGCCCTACCTCCACAGAGCCCTGCCACACTAGGGATAGAGAGACAGGCTGGGTGTATGGATGGACCTGTCAATGCCCATGTTCAGTGGGCAAGCAATTACAGGAGCCAGACCTTCCATCTTCTGCACCCCATAATGACCCTGGGTCCATTCTCCCTGGGGGATAAAGAATAAGGAAGCTATCAGGGGAGGAGATGGGATGTGGAGTTCTGGTGGTAGGAATTGTGTGGAGTTGTACTCCTCTTAACCTATGGTTTTTTCAGTGTTTCCTTTTTATAAATAAAATATTTTTTAAAATGTCAGTCACCTTACTCCAGAATGACCTCATCTTAACTAATTGCATAATCCTCTCTGCAAATAAAAGCACCCTGAATCAGTGTCAACACAATGTCAACATATTTTTGGGAGAAGGTTATAATTCCACCTGGGAATCCCAGCTTGGATCTGAACATATAAGCAAATCATAAAAATTTGGTGATTTTGTTCTCATAATTCCCACATGACTTGACTTGCTTCTTTGCCCCTCAGCCTGTCTTCCCCCCTCTTTTCTCCTTACTATTTATAGCTCCTGGAGGGCATTATCCTCTGAGCTTTGTGTAGTTTTAGGAGTGAAATTGTCTTTAGCAGTAGGTTCTTTCTTAGGGATTTTCAATTCATTTTTCTCCAAGCAGTGTTTTTTCCCAGGAGGACAGATTTTTTTCATTACTTGAAAAATCCCTCAAACTCCAAATCAAAATGATCATAAGTTAACCATATTCCTATTTATTTCCTCCCACGTAAGCACAAAAGAAATATTAGGGAGTAAAGCAGAAATGTTCGGCAGGGCTGACAGTTTTCCACAATGATCAACTTCAATTCTAGTTGATGCAGGAAGGATAATCAGATTGGACAGTAGATGTGGAGAACCTGCCTTTCCTTTGACTCCTTAAGCCTTTCTTGCTCTACCTGGCTGTCCTTCCCTCTATATGATTGATTCAAGTTTTTGGTCTCATCTGCCTTTTCTCTCATCTGAACATGAGAGAAAGGTCCTGGGGACTCAGAACTATTTGAACAGGCAGTGATACTATTGGTTCCCTTGTCCATATTCTAAGTAGTTCTGGAATCAACAAAGGCTGCTGAGAAATTGGACTTGGATAAGTCAGGCATGTACAATAGCATTATCCAAAACCTGATAGCAAATTTAAACATTTTGAAATGTGTTTAGAGGACTTGGGAGATGATTCAACAGACAGGCCATATGATTTACTATGTGAGGCTCTGGGTTTTGTCTCTATTATCACACAACAACACTAAAGCTAGCACCAAAGGAACTATGGGTGTTACTATGATGCTTTGGTGTTTCTTTTCTTTGTGTGTCTCTCTCTCTCACTCACCCTCTCCTCCCTCCCCCTCACTCACTTTCAAATATGAATAAAAATTGGGTTATGCATGCATGAAGGATTTTAAAATATTTTTGTTAGGGAGATAATGAATTATAGCACCTTTGTTTATCCATGTGTATGGTTTCTCAGTTTTGTGTAACAGGTGTTAGCTTCATACTCTTACCAACCCCCCCACCACCACCATCAAGGACTGCAAACATCATATGTCCCCAGACTCCCTATAACCATCTCTCCGTAAAGTCCCTTGCTTTGGTACAGTAAGCCTCTCTACTACCCAAATCCAGGTTTCATTCTGTGTTCTCCTGTTTTAATTATGTCTCCCAAGTTCCATTTACATGAATATATCCTATCTTCATCATTTTCTTCCTAATTCATCTCATCTAGTACTTTTCCTTCTGCTTCAAATGAAGGTGAGGAAAAGATTAAGATTTAAGAGTTTCTGTTGGTGTTTAGTCTTTGATAGTTGACCTTGGTTCACCAACATTGGTGATACCACTCTGTCCTTTCTGCCATCTCTTTTCCTATATGTTTATTTATTTATTTTTGCTATTGTTTGTGTACCCAATTATATTTTACTTCAGATTATCTTCTTTGAGGTTAGAGTTCCTTTACTTCTTTTCCTGTACTTCACTTCTTTTTCTTTCAATGGTTCTTGCAAGATGGGGATGGTGGTGATGAACTCCTTCAGTTTTTCTATGTTTGGGAAGCTTTTTTTCTCCTTCATACTTAAAGTATAGTTCAGCAGGATACTGTACACATGAGTGGTAGTTTTTCTCTTTTAATATTACATAAATGTCATTCCATTCCCTCCTTGCTTCTTGGGATTGTGTTGAGAGATCTGTTGAAAGCCTGATGGTTCTGCCTCTATATCAGTTTCTTCCTTTCTCTTAAAGCCTATAATATTTCTTCCTCCAACAAGCTGGAGAAAGTGAATTTTATCCAGTCCGGTATTATCCAGCTGAAAAATTCCCACAGTTACACTGTCTACTTAGCACTATCTGAACTTGGGTCCCTTGCTCAACATATCATGGAAGAGTGAGGGGGAGGGGTTATGGTTAAGCTCCCGTCCAGAATGTTTCACTAAAGAAAATCCTCATAAACCTCAAAAAGACAGGAATGAAATTCAACAACAGTTTGCCCATAGAAACCTCTTCTGACTGGGCTACCAATATACAAGGGCTGGGGAGTATATTTTATAGCGTGGATAAAAGATGGCCAAGGGATCGGAGAAAATTTTATTGTCTTGTTATTAAAAAACCATTAAGTTCTCAAAATGCAAAGATCCACAGGAATCTTCCATTAAATACTTTCTTTGTACTTTGGCTTTCTCTTGAGAAATGGAATTTCTGGTGCTGTGACTTGAAAAGCAGGTTCAATGTGAATGCAGGACTGTAGTCACCAAACTTCAGCCTAGGGGGAGGGTTTGTTGTGGACTCTACCCACTCTGACTCTTCTGAGATGGTATATTAGAAATATAGCTTTTTTTTTTCCTGGTGAGTCTGATAAGCTGGTGAATTTAATAACTACAGATGAAGGTCATCCCACGGGATGTTGTGATGCAGAAAAGGAAAGGGCTCAAAGGAAAAAGGAAATCAAACCAAAGCTTCTTGTCTCTACAGTGAATTATCACAGACAGGCAGGTCTTTGTCTGCCCTACAGCAGGGATCACCTTATCAAATTTCTGGGCTTGAAAAGAGTTGGTGAACAGAATGTTTTCCCACTTACAAGGGACTCTGGGTCAAATGTACTATTTTTGTGATACTTGAGTATGATTTCTCAAAAAGTAAATAAAAATCTAAGTGATTAATAAACTGTGTGCATTGTGTGCATTATCCAGTGGCAATTGTGTTGTGAGATCTTCCACCACTGTTACAGAAATGAATTACAAATGCTAAGAACATAGGTCATGGCAGGGTGTGTTCTTTGTACATTTAGTAAAACTCTGTGGCTAAATATTTAGAATCATAATTCTATTATCATAAATCCTTACCTACATCTGTCAGGTTATTTGAAGGCCCCATGATTTGCTTGGAAATAAAAGAGTCATTTTTTTAAAGATTTTATTTACTTCAAGAAAGGTAGGCAGAAGGGAGTTTGTTTTTTTTTTTCATTTTTTTAAATATGCCAGTCAAAACTATGAAGCATTTGATGCAAGTTAAAGAAAAACCACAGAAATCAACCCTACAAAATTGCATTGGTACAGTGGGAAAATGAAGAGTTGAAATATACAGTATCAGAGGGACAATATAAACTCCAAAGAATAGAAACCAGATCACTTGCAGAGTTAGATTTAGATGGAGTCATTCTAGAGAAATTAGCTTTCCCAAATGTTTTCTGCCTTTTAGTGAAACTTACTTTTGGGGAAGCATTACTGGATAAATTTGTTGAATCGATTCCAAAGTCAATTTCAAAGTCTTCAAAAGCTGGGAAGAAAGTGAAACTATCTCATCAAGAAGTTGTGCAGAAAATGGGTGAGCTCTCTGCCCTAAGACACTACATAAACTTGAGCTCAGATTTCTTGATCACTTCTGATTTCTACTGGGACAGAAAAATCTTGAAGGACATTATAATATGCCTCAGAATTCCAGCGCACAAACCAAATGTATAACTATCTGACGGAGAAGAAAGTGCTCTGTCTGGAGTGGATATCATCATCCTCATCATGATAAAGGTAATGTTTGAGCTGGGATTAGTATTTTTCCACATCATGAAAACCAAAATAAGTGTGTCTTTGGGGAGGGGTGGGAGGTGGGAGTATATATCATAATGGTTATGCAAAGAGACTCTTTTGCCTGAGACTCCAAAGTCCCAGGTTCAATCCCCAGCACCACCAAAAAACCAGAGCTGATCAGTGCTCCGGTTAAAAAAATAATAATAATAAATAAAAACTAAGTGTTCATTGCATAATTATCTTACTTAATAGGTATTTTATAAAGCCAAGAAACTGAACTTCAGATGCTTAAATAAGAATTACAACAAAATTCATTAACTTACTCTATCATTTTACTCCCTACTACTTGTCAATACACAACTACAGTCATACAGTCAAATTATTAGCAAAACCTACATCGCATAGCATTCCATTTTTCATCACAGAGTCATTTAGAAAAAAAAAGACTTAGGAATACAATTGGTTAAATAAGTAAAGATGACAAATAAAGGGATGTGGGATGTCCCAGGTGCACTGTTTAGACAGTATTTCACGATTTCAGGCTAATGCAAATATGGAAGGGCTATTTCCATTAAGAAGCACAGGCTCAAGTTGACCCAGACATTTGCTTTCCGACCAGGAGCAAGGCTGCTAAGACTTAGTTTTCATCTTTCTCTACTGCTATTCTCCTGCCGCTTATTACAAGTCAAGTAGCAATATAGCACTGTCCTCAAGGAGAAATATTCTCTCATTTTGACTGTCGTGTCAGAGAAAAGAAGGAGGAAGACAGCAATTTGTTCATGGTATATATTTCTTCTCATTCCTCCATAGCCAAGTCAAAAAGAAAAAAAGAAAAGAAAAGAAAAAAAGAAAGAAACAGAAAAAAATAGCAGGACCATAAAACAACTGGTGAAGGGAGGCAGTGTTTTCTAGACAAGCTGTCCACTACCTAGCAATTAACTTCTAATTCCATCATTTAATCATTAGCCCAAAGGACACTGAAAATGAACACGACTGCTCAATTTACATATTTAATCGGATTAGAGTGCTGACTTTCAGATCCCTGCAATTAACTCCTCTGCATGCCTCTTTTTCAATACTTAAATGATTAATTTATTTTATTTGGTGGCCTGTGTTCACTCCCTGATATTTTATGTTGAAAAATTAATTGTTCTACTTCACCATCATTATATGGGCAGGCTATTACAAACAAGTTACCTCTTGTTGCCCTGAGTAACAATGACTTCAGGAAGAAGTAGAAAATTCTAGCTAGTGAAATACATGTTCATAACTAGAGACATCCTACTTTTCTTTTTAAATATTAAAGCTATAAAGTAAAATCAAATGAATCTGTTCCTTTTAGAGTTGTGTAATCTTAGCAAAAATATATTTATCCAGCTAATGTAATATTTGGTCATCTACAGTCTAATTAAACCAACATTTCCCACAACTCCTAGATGAGGTCCTATGATTCTCTAAACTATCAAAACAGAAGAGCAAGTTCACACATATAAGCCTGAACAGTGTAATTTAGAAACACAAAAGTATTAATATTGTTAATACAACAAAGTTGGCCTTATTAACTCTTACCGTATAATACCCCTCTTGCCATTGGTAAACGTCACCATAAAGTAACCAACCGTTCCAGAATAATGCTAGCTAAGCCACCTTGTAAAAGGTGACATCAATAAGGCCACCCAGCAGCCAGAGGGACCAAGACTGTGCAAAAGTTGGACTGTTCTTTTAATGGTGTTACTAAAGGATGATAAAAGACAAAATGGAAGTCAGTCTCAAATTGTAGTCTAGGAAAAGAGTTTCTTAATCCCAAAAGCAAGAAAGAGCTGACTGTGTATCTAAGTTGTATCACTTAATGTCCACAGTTATGTATATAATCATTCATAAATTGCAGGTGTATCATCCTCTAAAAGGGGGCTAATAATGATACCCATTTCAAAGGTGGTTAAAAGAGTTAAATGAGGTAAGAATATAGCAGATCAGATTTGAGGTTGACATGTTGGAAGAAGCTCTGGAAGCCTATTTTAAGTATATTCAAAGACTTTACTCATTTTTGCCTGAGACCAACAGCTAAAATTCAGGCGAGGTGAAAGTACTGTCTGGGAAGCTGGTGTCACAGTTGGAAACAGGACTAGAAAACTGGATCAGGGCAGAGTGTAGCTCTTGATTATTTTTTAAAAATGTTCTTAGTATATAAATGCATTTTAGCCACCCAGTTACAGATGCAACCATGATGCCAACCTAACTTCCCAGAGTGGACAACCTCATTAATATGTCCTGGAACCCCATCTCTCCAGAGCCCTACCCAACTAGGGAAAGATAGAAACAGGCTGAGGATATGGATCAACCTGTTAATGCCCAAGTCCAACAGAGAAGCAATTAGAGAAATCAGACCTCCCACTTTCTGTACCCCATAAAGATCTTTGGTCCATACTCCCAAAGGGATAAAGAACAGGAAAACTTCCTATGGAGGGGATGTGATATGGAACTCTGGTAGTGAGAATTGTCTGGACTTATCCCACAATCTTGTCAATCATTATTAAATCACTAATAACAAATTAATTAATAACTTAATTAATTAGATATCGTCATTTAAATAAGAAGTTTGGGCCAGTGTCTGACACAAAGAAAGACTAAAAGTCACATCAGAGGTTATTTTAGTACTTAGTTATTAAGCTATAAAACCCACTGGCCTAAGGTATGAAATGACTGTATTATAGATTAAATTTCAAAATTTCTAACCCTTTAATGGCTGGATGACAAAACCTGTAGCAAAGGTTTAAATATCAGCTCAAGATCCAAAAACTGTCATTTGCACCTTAACTTAATTCCATCATGGGGTGAAGACAATGGCTCTAAAACTCTCATTCATTCTTACTAAATCTAGAAAGGTAGAATTTTGAACAAATACATTAGATAAAATATACAAGACCTTAAACTTCGAAGAATTATCATTATTCTACAAAATCCCACCAATCATACTTCCTTGACCTGGAGACCCCGAGCATTATCTTTAACAGAGAACAAACCAAGTGTAAGTTTTCAGTGTTACTTATACTGTTTAACAAGTATACAAGGAGAAAAAAGATTGTCAAGAAATGGGGTTTTCCTTCTTAGGCTCCATAATACTCAACCCCATAAAAGTGAAGCATAAGAAATTATCTGGATACTTCTCAAACATTAAAGCACCAAGTTTCTGTGGTAGCAAGAATCTGGAGCAAATTAGACTTGGAACATGGGCTTTAGTAAACAGAAAAATAAATAAACTATACTTTTAAAGAAAAATTTCTTGACCTTTCTGATTTTTAAAGAAATCAGTGCCTCTATTTAATATTTTAAGAAAATACAAAAATGCAAATGCCCATTCAGCCTTTCACCCAGAGGTTATCACTGATAGACAGTCTGTATATTCTTCTTTGTTTTATAAGTTTTTATTTATAAAATGGAAATATTGGACTTAGACACAAGTCAATCCAAGCAGGAGTGATTAGTAATTTGAAAACAGAGGGACCTCATAACCTACTATATAGAATGGTTAAACAGACGAGAAGAAATATTGGAGATATGAACCAGGAAAAGAGTCCAGCTAAAAGCTCCCCAAACGTTGAAGCACAAAATAATGAGGTCAACATCCAAACACTAGTTAAGGAAATAATCACAGGAGGGAGTAAAGAGTTTGAAAGAATTGTCATCAGAAATGCAGAAACAATAAATGAGACTCTGGAAGAAAACATTAATTATCTCAAGGTTATTAGAGAGCTGAAAGCTGAAATAGCTGAGCAAAGAACACAACTAGCTGAACAAGCTAAAACAGTATGAGAACAGGGTAACAAACTAGATGAACTCCAGAAAACAGTAAAGGGGAGAGAGAATAGAATAAATGAGGCTGAAGACAGAATTAGCAAAAAATCGAGGACAAATTAGAGACTACTAAAAAAGAAGAGATCTCAAAAAGAGATTAAGAGACACTGAAAACAACGAGAGAGACCTATGGGATGACTACAAAGAAATAATATACGCATTATTGGCTTAACAGAGGAAGAAAGGGAGGGGAAGAAAGCATTCTTCAGGCCATAATAGCTGAGAACTTCTCTAGTCTAAAAACATCAAAGACATAAAAGTTCAAGAAGCCCAGAGGGTCCCAAAACGAATTAACCCAGAATTAAAGACACCAAGACACATCATATTTAGAATGAAAATGAATAAGGATAAAGAAAGGATGCTGATGGCTACAAGAAAAAAACAAAGAGTCACCTACAGAGGAAAACCCATATGATTAGCAGCAGACTTCTCCACACAAACACTACAGGCCAGAAGAGAATGGCAAGATTTAACGCTCGACCGGACCTGCCAATATACGTGGATATCTTCGCCCACCCTGTCCAACGCTTGACATCTCGTCACCCAATCTGGTCCCCTACGCCTACACTGAACTTCTCTGTTCCAGACTCTTGGAAACAGAGTTGGCAGTCAGCTGAGGTAAAGAACAAACACCTCATCACAGACCCCTGCAAGCGTCAACCCGGCTTTGACCTAGCACGTTATGATTGGGCCCTCCTCAATTGCTATCGAACAGGCCATGGCTGGTGCACCGCTATGTTCCAACGCTGGGGAGCCAGAGACGACCCGAACTGCCCCTGCGGCTACAGACAGACTATGACCCACATAGTCAACGACTGCCACCTCTCCAGATTCAAAGGAGGTCTCAAAACTTTACATCAGGCTCAACCTGATGCTGTTGACTGGCTACGGAAGAAGGGCAAACACTAGAAGAAGAAGAAGTGCTCAATGAGAAAGGCTTTCACCCAAGAATACTGTATCCTGCTAGACTGTCATTCAGACTAATGGAGGCATAAAAACCTTCTCAAACAAGCAACAGTTGAAAGACTCAACTATCACCAAGGCTGCCCTGAAAAAAGTTCTGAAAGGTCTCCTATAAACAGTCAGACCACCATAAATAGGACATCTATCAGAACACTAAAACTCTACAAGAATGACATTAAAATATCTTCAATCTTTGATATCAATAAATGTCAATGGCCTGAATTCACCTATTGAAAGACACAGAGTAGGAAGATGGATCAGAAAACACAACCCAACAATATGCTGTCTAAAGGAAACCCACCTAACTCAACAAGACAAACCCAGACTCAAAGTGAAAGGATGGAAAACTATCATACAAGCCAATGGCCCACAAAAAAAGGGCAGGAACAGCTATTCTCATATCTGACACGACAGATCAATGAAAGTAAATGTTGGTTCTTTGAAAGAGTGAACAAAATCAACAAACCTTTAGCCAGACTCACAAAACAAAAAAGGGAGAAGAGTCAAATAAATCAGATCATAAATGAAATAGGAGATATCACAGCAGACACCACAGAATTTCAACATGTCATGTGAGGCTTCTATGAACAACTATATACCACCAAGCTAGAGAACCTGGAAGAAATGGACAAGTTCCTCGATACTTACTTACTTCCAAAATTAAATAAAGAGGAACTAGATAATATGAACAGGCCCATCACAGCTAACAAAATTGAAACAGTTATCAAAAACCTTCCCAAGAATAAAAGTCCTGGACCAGGTGGTTTTACAAATGAATGCTACAAAACCTTCAAGGAAGAGATAATACATCTGCTTTTAAAAGTCATCCAGAAGATTGAAGACACTGAAATACTCCCTTCCAGCTTTTATGAAGCCAACATTACTCTGACACCAAAAGCAGACAGGGACATAACCAAAAAGGAAAACTATACACAAATAACTCTGATGAACATAGATGCTAAAATATTGAACAAAATTCTAGCCAACTGGATACAACAGTATATTAAAAAGATTGTTCATCATGACAAAGTGGGGTTTATACAAGGGATACAAGGTTAGTTTAATATATGTAAATCAATCAATGTGACCCACCACATCAAAACACTACAAAAAACGGGAATAGGTGGAAAATTCCTGAAGACAGTGGAGTCTATATGTAGCAAAACAACATCATAATCAATGGTGAAAAACTGGAAGCATTTTCCCTCAGATCAGGTACTAGACAGGGATGCCCACTATCACCATTACTATTCAGGATAGAGGAAATATTTACAAGACTATAAGGTATGGGGGGGGTACAATTCCACACAATTCTCACCCCCCTGAACTCTGTATCCAATCCCCTCCCTTGAGAGCTTCCCTATTCTTTATCCTCCAGGGAATATAGATCCAGGATCATTATGCGGTGCAGAAGGTAAAAGGTCTGGCTTCTGTAATTGCTTCCCCACTGAACATGGGCAGTGACAGGTCAATCCATACTCCCAACCAATCTCTCTCTTTCCCTAGTGGGGCAGGGATCAGGGGAGGCAAGGCTCCAGGAGACATCAGTGAGGTCGTTTGCTGAGGGAGATCTGGTTGGCATCATAGTATCATGTGAAACCTGGTGACTAAAAAACAGTTACAATATAAAGAAGAACAAATTGTTGACTAGTCATGAACCTAACGGCAAGAATATTGTATATGAGTATTTGGGGTATCCATTTGGGAAACAGTTAGTAGGTCTATTTTAGGTATATTCTTTTTTTAAATATATTTTTTGTAATTTTATTTATTTATCTTCCCTTTTGTTGCCCTTGTTGTCTTTTTATTGTTGTTGTAGTTGATGTCGTCGTTGTTGGATAGGACAGAGAGAAATGGAGAGAGGAGGGGAAGACAGAGAGGAGGAGAGAAAGACAGACACCTGCAGATCTGCTTCACCGCCTGTGAAGCGACTCCCCTGCAGGTGGGGAGCCGGGGGCTCGAACCGGGATCCTCATGCCGGTCCTTGCACTTAGCACCACCTGTGCTTAACCCGCTGCGCTACCGCCTGGCTCCCTATTTTAGGTATATTCTAAGGGGCACTACAGAAGACAGGCAAATTGCTCTCCAAGTCAACCTTACAATCTAGAGAATTTAAAAATAATTTAAGTGTTAAGAATAAAAATGAACAAGGGTTGATTATATTTGATGGGATATATACAAATATTTTACACTGGATTCCTGGTGCATTTTTCCAGATACAAATATATAAAAGTCTCTATGATTAATTTGCTGTTCTCTCACTGATAATCTAGACAATATGATACTTACATTTACAAAGTGCTTCCCAAGTGGGATTTCACTATACATAACCTAGAAACCTCTCTGGATAAGGTGAAAATGAGGAGAAATGAGTTTTTCTCAACCCTTGACTTCTTGCTGTACACACTGATTGTCAGACTTTAAACTGCCTGCCTAAGGTGCTCCCGTACACTCTAGAAAGAAATACAAATATTCACCTCATCACCTGGGCCCCTAGTCAGGGAATCCATATATATATATATTGCTTATTGGATAGACACAAGATAAATTGAGAGAGGAAGAGGAGACAGAGAGAGGGAGACATACAGAGAGACACCTGCAGCCCTGCTTCACCACTGTTTTCCCCTGCACGTGGGGGCTGGGGCCTTGAACCCATGCTTTTGAGCACTATAATGTGGGAACTTAACCTGGTGTGCCATCACCCGGCCCCCATCCTTGGATTCCCACACAAATCTGATGGGCCTAGACTGCTAATGGATCCCTCTCTCCACCACCACTCATCACTTCCATCAGGAATGTCGTAATAAACCATCTTGTGGGCCTTCCAAGGACCTTGCCCTCACCATAAAGCAGTGATGGTAGGATCAATCCCAGTGTCTTCAAAGAGAAGCTGGGGTATTCTGCCCTGCCACTCAAGGAAGACTGGTCCTGAAATGAGTGCAGCCTGTAATGTTCCTACCTGTAACCATGAGCTGTGAGCTAAGCATATATGTACGCTCTGGGTCAGGTGGATGGAGATAAATAGTTAATTCTAGCCACAGAATTTTTTCAAGAATGGGAGCTACTCACTGCTCTAATCCAATTTTCTACCCCTTTTCTCTACTCTGACACCATTCTCTCAGACAATATTTTTATCCAACTTCAGGCTAGGTAGAAAATTCAAGCAAGTCTACCCTAGTTGTGTGCCCCTAGGAACATTCCTAAAGTGGACTTCCTAGCTTTCTTCTACCCTAACATCCCAAATCTCATCTGCTCTATTCCTACTTTTTGGTTCCTGTTCACTAAACATTTTGTCTCACACTTTATGTCCTGCAATCCAGACTTGATATCAAGTTGAAGATGCTAACATGATTCCATCCTGACTACTCTGGGCAGAGGACCTCCCAGTGTGTCCTAAAAACCCACAACTCCAGAGAGCTCTAGCTCACTAGGGAAAGACAGAAATAGGCTGGTGGGTACAGATCAACCTGCCTAATGCCCATGTCTAACAAAAAAGCAATTACAGAAGCCAGAGCTCCTACCCTCTTCACCCCAAAAGCAACCTTGATCCATATTCCCAGTGGGGGAGAAGCAATAGGAGGAAGAGGATAAGAAGGCTCTGAACTCCAGCTCCCTCAGCACCCAGAGAGGGGGGAAAAAGGAAAGGGACATTTGGATATAGTAATGGTATCCTGAGTGGCTTGGAGGGGAATAGAGGAAGAGACCTGGAGGCAAAAGGGGGAAATTATGTACAAATTTATACAAATAGTTGTAGAGATGATGGTTGGCTCCTGTCTACAACCTTGAGGGTACTGTAGTGGCTTGCAGTGGGGAGAATGAAGATTCAGAACTCTTTTGGTGGAAACGGTGTGGAATTATACCCCTGTAAGAATGTAATTTTGTAAATCAATATATCTCTAATAAAATTAAAAGAAAACAAATTGCAAAATATAAAAAGAAGAAATACAGGTGTTTTCATAGCCAGTTTTCTCTGTTCAAATGAAAATTTCACAAGCAGCTAACTCATTGCAGGTTACCGAATATATGCTACTACTAAAATTCAGTAGTGTTTATGGTTAATATTTGATAGCCACCCACCCAGTGTACTTATAAAATGTCAGTTTTTACCTCTTGCTGGACCATGCTGGAATACGGCCTCTATCCTTCATCAGCAGAGGCAGGTTTCTGAAAACCCAAGCAGCTCAAGATTTTGTGTGCTGTCAGAATTTACAGCGATTTCAAAGATGAGAGGTAATGCTGGAGATCAGCAAGGACATGAAGAAGAAAACTCTCCTCTGTTAGTTTGGATCTAACGGTTCTATAATAAACTGTCACTGCTTGCTACTTCAAAAGGACCATCATCCTGCAGAAAGGGCACAGAGACCTCTAAACAGCACCCGGGAAATGGAGCATCCTTGATGGGCCCACACAACAGCAAGTGACTATTATTGCTTGTCATCTATTTGCTAGGCATTGTTTCCGTGTCTGATGTGTAGAAACTCACATGTCTTGGATGTCAATGCTTTCACTACCTTCTTTTTGGAGATAAAGAAGGTAAGGCACATAAAAGTTTAGTCATGTGCTCCTGTGATGGATCCAGTTACCAGTGTAGGTAATCAAGCTCTGGAGCTGGTACTGATCAACAGCACAGTGGAAGCTCAGTGTGTTATGGACACAAACACCATATATCATGCTTATACCGGGCAAGGGTCATGCCATATCCACGCATACACAGAAAGCTGACTTCCCCCCCAACACTTTCCTCCTCAGACTATGCTTTTCCATAAAACGTCTACTCCCTTATATACACAAAACCTGCACACACATCACACGTTGTGCTAACATACAGGTACATCACCACAAAGCATATGCACACACCTCACATATGTATCACATGCATACACATGTACACCACCATATGTCATGCATACACAGACACACACACACAAATATTCCCACTATTCCCAAATGAGCTAAATGTTGGAATGATAAATGAAACATAAACATATAAAACATCCAAAGTAAACTACTTACAAAATAATTTCCATCTACAGTAAGGTCTATTTTGTGTATGAGATAGAAATGGCACCAGAGATGCTTCACAATGTTGATTTAGGAAGTATCTGTGTATAATGTATAACATCTCCTCATTATATGCATAATGGTGGTCAAGTGTGCTCTACAAAGGTATTTTCCTGCTTTTGTAGAACTCAGATGTTCTTTGGGTTCCAGGCTGCACTGCAGGCATGGGCATACTCCTCCACTCAACTCTCACAGTTTATAGCATGTCCCCAGGGCTGCTTTCTCGGGACTAGAAATGTGGTCCTAACTCTTTGGTCTCTCCTTGAAAGCCTTAGTATAGCAAATAGGCAGGTGGAGAAGAACCCTAGCCAGTTGTCAGGGCCCTGAGATTAGATGCATCCCAGGGTGGAGAGACTCGAACCATAACCAGTCACCATACAATTAACCAGAAGAGGCCAGGTGGGGACACACACATACGACATCCCTAGTTATGGCAGTGTCCAGTGTGTGTCTCCTTCATCCCAAACTTCAAGGAGTATTTAAATGTAAAACTTATGCATTAGGGGGCTGGGCAGTAGCGCAAGGAAGGGCATAAGGATCCTGATTCCAGCCCCCGCTCCCCACCTGCAGGGATATTGCTTCACAGCAGGTCTGCAGGTTTCTATCTTTCTCTCCCCCACTGTCTTCCCCTCCTCTCTCAATTTCTCTCTGTCTTATCCAACAACAACAACAATAAGAACAATAATAACAACAATGGCAACAAAATGGAAAAAGTGGCCTCCAGCAGCCGTGGATTCATAGTGCAGGCACCGAGCTCCATTAATAACCCTGGGGACAAAAAAAATTAATAAAGGGTATTAAAAATTTTAAAAGGTAACAATTTGTAGGATTTCTAGTAACAAGTACTAGGAAGTCTGAGATCAGAAAATTTCTTCAACACCTTAGCTAGCCCATATCCCAGAGACTTCTCCACATAAATGTCCCCTTTAGCACACCGCTGAGTTCTCCCTCCTTCTGTGCAGGTCTGCTCATCACTGATATTATTATTATCACCTAAACCCAAACAGTCATCTTGGCCTAACTCAGTCCTTCCAGTGCCAGGAAAGGCCACTGACCTTATATCCCTCACTAACCTCCCCTCTTCCCAACTGCATGTATTATCTCTCCCACCTGCTCCCCAGTTTGATATATGTTGTAGCACGTTATTATCAATGTTGAAAGATGAAAAGTGCTATATTAGATTCTAGTTGCCTGGTGACCCTCTACACATTTATTATTCAGTGGCTGTCACTGCGTTAGAGGGATATAGCAAAAAACAGCATTTATTGGCTTTGAGGTTCAAAACAAAATTTTGAAACTTAGATATAAATGGAATCTTAAAAGTAAAGCTTTTTGATTTGCGAGAGACTTTTTTTCTTCTTTTTTGAGAGAGAGAGAGGGAGAGAAAGTCTTGTTAAATCCAAAAGCTTGCCTTCATCCAGTACTAAGGCCCCGGAGACATATAAAGTTTATTTGATAAACGGTTTCTAGATGAATAAATAATAACATGTAAGCAAGTGTTTTCATCCAAAACAAGGTAAATTCAGTGGCTGATGAAGGAGAGTAAAGCAGAGAAGTAAAAGTTTACACTTCAGAAGGGTGTTACTGTATCCTTCAGTTTTCAGCCTGGGTCTTGATAGAAGCTTCACAGGAGTTTAGAGGCTAGATAATGGTGATGATACACACTTTCTAAAACTTTAAATCTTAGAAATTCACCTACACAACGAGAATTCTGAGAATATTAGCTTCGAGCTTGCATTTCAAAGAGAAGGGTAATTGTCTTCCCCATCAATCTACCCAAGTGCTGAGTGCTATGGAGATTGTGGACCGGTAAATATTTGGCAACTAACTTTCTGGAAAATAATAATCTCTGGGTATTTTTATATTTATTTTTCCCTTTTTGTTGCCATTGTTGTCGTAGTTATTATGGTTGTTGATGTTGTTGTTAGATAGGACAGAGAGAATTGGAGAGAAAAGGGGAAGACAGAGAGGGGTAGAGAAAGATAGACACCTGCAGACCTGCTTCACCACCTGTGAAGTGACTCCCCCTGCAGGTGGGGAGCCAGGGGCTCGAACCGGGATCCTTATGCCGGTCCTTGCGCTTTGTGCCACGTGCGCTTAACCTGCTGCACTACCGCCGACCCCCTAATCTCTGTTTTTTAAGTAAGGTAGAGATGCAACTGCCTCACCAAAGATGCCCATGTCCTAAATTTCAGAACCCAAGTTATTAACTTATATAGCAAAATAAAGTATGTGGTTGTAATTAAATTAAGGACACTGAAACAATCCTGGATTAGAGACAGAGAGAAGGGAAAAAAATTATGTACCATGTATTCAGTGAACACAAGATAGAAAGACATTCATACAACCAATCCATAGAAGAGTTTATATACTGGAAACCACACACAGCCAGCATGAGAAAACAAGTGGCATTCCCTGTTTCAAAGGTTTCAGAAGGGAATGAAAGGAACCAGCAGACAAATGAGATTGTACAGTCACGAGACAAAATCAGTGCCCTGTGCATAGAAAAGCATATATCAAAGAGCCCCCAAGCCTCACTCTCATTATGGACCAAATGAGATTTTTCGAAGGTGGATGTGATAATGTGTTCTCAGATTAGTGAATATCAAAAACATGAAGGCTCTTTGGGACCTCCCCACCATATAGTTCAAGTATAAAAATCTTTTCATCTTCAAAGAGTCTACTTGCTATTCAACAAAGATGATTACAGAATCAGACAAATAGAATTATTCTGCCTCAGAGGTGCTATAGAAAAAAATATACACTTACATATACTAAAGTAGTTGACGATGATTAGAAGTTTCTGTTAAACAAAATACAGTATAGAAGGTATAAATGAAGTGTTCAGAATAGCTATTCGCTGTTAGTTTTTCATTAATAAAAGGTCTCTAAGCTACAATATGGATGGAACTGGAAAAGGCCATGATAAGCGAAATTAGAAAGATAAGAACAAATAGTAGATTATTTTTCTTTTTAAAAATATAATATTAAGGGATCAGGTGGTAGTGCAGTGGGTTAAGTGCACGTGGTGCAAGCACAAGGACTGGAGTAAGGATCCCAGTTCAAGCCCCTGGCTCCCTACTGCAGGGGAGTCCCTTCAAGCAGTGAAGCAGGTCAGTAAGTATCTATCTTTCTCTCCCCCTCTCTGTCTTCCCATCCTCTCTTGATTTCTCTCTGTCCTATCCAACAACAATGACAGCAATAACAACAACAATAACAACAACAACGATAAACAACAATGGCAACAAATGAGAAAAAATCGCCTCCAGGAGCTGTGGATTTGTAGTTCAGGCACCGAGCCCCAGCAATAACCCAGAAGGCAATATATAATTTATTTATTTATTGGATAGAGATAGAAATCAAGAGAGATGGGGAGATAGAGAGGGACAGGGAAAGACAGACATCTGCAACACATCTTGTGAAGCCTTCTACCTGCAGGTGGGGACCATGGGCTTGAACCTGAATTCCAGTTCTTGTGCATTATAACATGCTGTTCTATCAAGTGAACCATCCCATGCTCCCCATGTCACCAGCTGGCCCCCATACTTCTCAAATATGACACATAATTAAGCAAAGCAAGAGAACAGATGAAATTACACAGCAACAGACCCTGATAGTCTGATACATGACTGAAACTAGTAAAGGGAGCTGGATGGGGGGGGGGGGGATGAATAGTATCCAATGGACTGTGGGGAGGGTCATAGGCTCCTTGGTGGTGAGCAGAGTGTGACTGCACATGATTTGAAGAAGGGCAAAACTGTACCACTAAAACATATAGTCATGTAAACAAAGGTGACCTCAATTTAAAAAAACTGAAAGGAACTAAATATAGATGTGCATACAGTAGAGAGGACAATGTTTCAATTCAAAAGGTCCTACAATCAAACATTTCTATCCCAAATCTGTCATTTACTTAACCACTCTGGCTTCATTTTCTCACCCCAAAAAATCTAAATTGTACTGCCTTCAGGAAGAAGTTGCAGTGAGAACGCAAAATATGCAAAAGGGGAGGAGGCTTCTGGAGGTGTGTCTATGGAGTAACAGCATCTGCCTTTCTCTCTCCCTGATCAACTAGGAAAAGCAGTGAAAATTACCTGAAAACTCAACAAAAGAAAACCAAGATTCCTTCAGAACTCACCAAGCTATGGGTGAGTACAGACACTTATGTGGCCCATAGACAGAAAAGGGGAACTCAGGGACAGCTAGTACCCAACAAGGAGAGTGACAACTGAGCTACACCACTTCTGGTTCTGAATCAATGAAAACAACTGTAAAGAAAAAAAAAAAAAAAGAAAGAAAAGAAAACCAAATAAACCACAGGTGAGTACAGACACGTGTGGTTTGTGGACAGAAAAGGCATAAGGTGGTGATTTTTATGTCTAAAAAAAACTGCTCAGAAATGCTGGCATCAAATTGAGAGATTGGGAGCTGAGCTGCACCATTTCTGGGTTCAATTTCAGCAATCGAAAGAACTGTTATAAAAAAAATGAAAAAAAAAAAGCCTACCAATTTACAACTATGACTTCTTGAGTTTCCAGTGCTGTTGTGACAGAGGCTGGAAAGCTGCAGGGAGACCCTATATTGACATCAGGGTCACTGACAGGGCATGGTGACTCAGAATATAATCTCCCCTCTCATCAAGATATACAAACAGAGAAATCTAACACCTTAGCTACAGTGCCTTCTACTGGCAAAACAACACACACAAAAAAATACTAAATGTGGTAAGAAATATAGCAATGATAGAAAACCCAGTCAACCAGACAGAGAAACAAAAAATGACAGAGATAGAGCTCAGAAAAATTATGAAAATGACAGGAGTGGAGGCTGGGTGGTAGTACACCAGGTTAAGCACACATATTTGAAGCACGAGGACCCATACAAGGATTCCAGTTTGAGCCCCCAGCTATCCACCTGCAGGGGGTCGCTTCACAAGAGGTGAAGCAGGTCGGCAGGTGTGTTTCTCTCCACCACTCTGTCTTCCCTTCCTCTCTCAATTTCTGTCTTATCAAGCAATAACAATGGAAAAAAGATGACCATCAGGAGCAGGAGATTAATAGTGCAGGCACCGAGTCCCAGTGATAACCCTGGAGGCAAAAAGAAAAAAATATGACAGGGGCTAAGTGGTGTCACACTCAGGTAAGCACACATAGTACAAAGTGCAAAGCAAGGCCCATGTAAGAATCTGGGTTTGAGCCCCGATACCAATCTGCAGGGGGAAAGCTTCACAAGTAGTGATAAAAGTCTGTAGGTGTCTATCTTTCTCTTTCCTTCCCTGTATCCCCCTCCCCTTTCAGTTTCTCTCTGTCCTATCCAATAAAATGGGGGTAAAATATTCACCAGGAGCAGAGGATTTTTGGTGCTAGCACCAAGTCCCAGTGATAACCCTGGAAGCAAAAAGAAAAAAAAAATGAAATGACTTGAAGAAATTAAAGTTAAGATTCAAGAACTCAGTGATTCTTTTACAGAATAATTACAAAATATAAAAGAAGGGAAGAAAAAAAGAACTACAAACAGAACCGTAGCACCTAAAGGACAATTTGAATGTAGTTCAGATTGATATACGAGGCCTCTAAAGTGGACTTAATGAGGTAGAGGAGAGGATATAAACGCTAGAAGACACAAACATCACATTCTGTGAATTTAATACGCTTGGAGAGGAAAGGTTTAGGAAAATGAAGCACTTCTCAATGAAATAGCAGACTCTACCAGAAAGAAGAACATTAGAGTTATTGAGATCCCTGAAGAAAAGGACAGAAGAGTAGAGAACATACTCAAATTTTAGCAAAATTTTTTTCCACACTTGAGCAATCTTCAAAATAAAGGAACCCAAGAAGTTGAAGACACACCTCAATGTTTTAATCCAAAATGACGCATGCAAAAAACACATCATGGTAAAGCTATCTAAAACCATGAACAAGGAAAAAATATTTTAGGCTTCCAGGGAAAGGAAGAAAGTGACATACAAACGCAGAACGATAGGCTTTCATCAGATTTCTCACTACAACCCTAGATGCAAGCATGTACATGAAAGGTATATTCAAATTATTAAATGATAAGGATTGCAAGCCATGAGTCAGAATATACTGCTAAATTAGCTTTCAAATATAAGGTAGAAATAAATGTCTTTGTAAGCATTCAGAAACCAAAAGAATTTGCCACTACCAAACCTGCCTTGAAAGAATTACTGAGAGGAGTCACACATGAAAAAAAAAAAATAATTAAAGGAAGTCTACTAGTAGTGAGATGATCAATATTATAATAGAACCAGAAACACAATAACAACAGGAAAACCAGACACAAAAAAATGGGGAAGAAAAATAGAGCAGCACAATCCAATATTGTTGAACCAAGGCCAATTTAAGACTTTTGTAGATATTGTAAGTTATACACAATAGTCAAGGTAACTTCAGTTTATACTATAAAGAAATAATAATCAAGATAGTATGGTATAAAATGGACACTTGGATCAATGAAGCAAAATAAATAGTCCAGAAATGAGTCTACACATATACAACCACTTAATTTATGACAAAGGGTGAAAACCACTCAGTGGGGTTAAAAAGAGTCTCATCAACAAATGGTACTGGAAAATTGGACAGCCACATTTACACAAGTGAAACTAGACCACCATCTAACACCATACACCGAGGTCAAATCAAAATGGATTAAAGATGTAGATATTACATCAGAAAATAAAATTTATAGAAGAAATGTCGGTGAAATTTTGCAGGATCTTCACAGCAAAGATGTATTTGGAGATTCCACCTCCTGGCCATGGGAAATGAAAACAAGAGTAAATAAATGGGATTATATGAAAATAAAAATCTTTTATACAACAAAAGCAAACTATATACAAGGATAACCAGGGAACGAAGTAAATGGGAGAAGATATTTGTACATTACATATCAGACAAATGATTGATATCAAACAGCTATATAGAATTAATACAGATCTACAAAAGAAGAAAAATAGCCCAGTAAAAGAGTGGGCTAAAGAACTAAACAGACAGTTTTCTAAAGAAAAGATATGCATGGCCCACGGAAACATGAAGGGATGCTCCACTGTGCTTATCACTAGAGAAATGTAAATTAAAACTGCACTAAGATACCATCTCACACCTGAGGAAATGGTTTACATCAACAAACCATGAAGTTACAGGTACTGGATGGAGAGTTGTGGAGGAAAAGGAACTCTACCTGGAATGCAAACCAGCACAGCCCCTTCGGAAGACTATATGAAGATTCCTAAAAACCAAATAAAAATGGAGTACCTTATGATCCAGCAATAGCACTCTTAGGCATTTATACAGGGGACCCTCAAACACTAATTTGAAGAGATATATATCCACCCCTATGTTCACAGCTGCATTATTCATAAGAGCCAAAGATTGGAAGCAGCCTAAATATCTATCAACAGATAACTGGCTAAAGAAGTTATGGGAGAAATAAGTCCATGGAATATTACCCTGCAATTAAAAAGATGACATTGTGTCCACTGGGACAACATGGATGGAACTTGAGGTGATTATACATAGCAAAATAAGTAGAGATGAAAGACAACTACCAGATCGTTTCACTGATGTGGAATCTAAATATCTTATTTATATGAACTTGTCAAAACTAAAAAAGTAAAGCAGAAGGAAGCAAACTGTAAGTCTTGTGAGAACTATGATGGTTATCTTTGGGAGGTCTGAGGGTGGGGATACAGAATTTTGGTGGTGGGTGTGGTGTGGAACTATATTGTAATATTACTATCTTACAACAAGCTTTTAATAACAACTAAAATTATTTAATAAAATAAAATAAAGCCTGAGTGAAAAAAATATGTGGGGGGGGCACAGACAGTGGATTACCTCGTTAAGTGCACACATTACAGTGCTCAAGGACCCAGGTTCAAATTCTTAGTACACACCTACAGAGGGAAGCTTCACAAGTGGTGAAGCAGGGCTTCACGTGTCTTTCTGTCTCTTTCTCTTTATCTCCCCCTCCCCTTCCAATTTCTCTCTATCTCTATCCAATAATAAATAAATAAATATATTAAAAATATGCAGAAGGTAAGTTCTTAGTACAGCATTTGCTATATAGCAAATTATTAATAAGCTACCCATTATTGTTATTAAGAGTATTCATGAATAATATAGTTAGTAGAACTGTGATTCCCACTAAAATACCCTGTAATTTTATATGGCTATTAGAATTTAAATATAGATCAATACACACTAAAGAAACACTTGCATTTTGCAGTATTTCAAGTATTTGACAGATGCTATTGGCTAGTGACTGCTAGGATGGCACAGGGACATTCCCATTGTCAGAATTTATTTTTAAGGGAGTCGGGCAGTAGCACAGTGGGTTAAGCACACATGGCGCAAAGCACAAGGACCAGCGTAAAGATCCCTGTTCGAGCCCGATTCCCCAGCTGCAGGAGTCACTTCACAGGTGGTGAAGCAAGTCTGCAGGTGTCTTTCTCTCCCCCTCTCTGTCTTCCCCTCCTCTCTCCATTTCTCTCTGTCCTATTCAACAATGATGACATCAATAATAACAATAATAATAATAAACAAGGGCAACAACAGGGAAAATAAATAAATATTAAAAATATTTAAATATACATTTATTAATAAGAGAAATGTAAAAAGAAAACAAGGATGTCACTGATGTATGTGGTATTAATATATCCTTCATGATATGTTGCCCAACCCACGGACTGTTACAGATATTTACAGTCTCTATTACAAGAAAAAATTTCAGATTCTGGAACCTCTATCATTTTGTTGAAGGTGAAAGAAAAGTTTCTTCCTGGGGGCTGGGCAGTGACTCACTTGGTTGAACTCACATATTCTCAGATGCAAGCTCCTGCTTCCCACCTGCAGCAGAAAAAGCTCTAGTAACAGTGATCTCTCTCCCTCTCCCTCTCCCTCTCCCCCTCCCTCTCCCTCTCCCCCTCCCCCTCCCTCTCTCTCTCCCTTTCTCCCTCTCCCTCTCTCCCTCTCTCTCTCTCCCTTCCTACCTTCCTCCACTAGGGGAATCCATAAACTAGTGACAGGAATCTTGCAAGTAAACTTTTCTCTGAAGACCAAGCCCTCCACATATCTTAGACTCTCTGATGGGTACTACACTACTACTGAATAAATTTATTTCACAGTCACCTAGCAAATTCTTCTAGTTAATCGTGCATTCAGCTTAGCATACAGGAACAACTTGGTTATGTCACTCATTATAGGCAAGATTTAGGGCCTCTACTAAAATTTCTATTTTACCAACTTCCTGGTGCATTAAGTGTTCAGTACTCTCCCAGTACTTCCTGAAAACTTCTCACTTTCTGCTCCTGGTTTTATGTGCATGAAGAAAACCTGATAACAAATTTTACTGTAAAGTAATAGTATAGGAAGTAAATCAGTTCTTTCCCAGAATGTTAATGCACAAATACTTGAAAACCATTTACTTTACTTCTATCCTGCCCTCTGCCTGTGTTCTGGAGATCTGAGTGTGCCACACACGCAGCCAATGGAGAAAACTTCACTTGTAATATTAGACATCAGTAGGGTGTATGAGATGGATTTTCGGAAACAAGTATAAGAAAATGAAGAAGAAAAGAAGTGGAACAAATAAATATACTCGACTAGCAAATCTATGAGGAGTGATGATTTAGACAAATGATTAGTTTTAATCACTCATAAGTAAAAGCCAGCAGATCGCTCATGGCTTGGTAAAATACAGTCAAGTATAGAAGATTAAAAAATATATATACTTTATAAAAGAAAATCACTTTATATACCCAGTTCAGTATGTTGCATCGCATATCTGTTTTGATGTATAACCACCTACATTTTTTTAATTGAGTGGAAAAAGGTTTACAGTATAGTATAGTCTTCAGCACACAGGCACAGCCTTTCACCTTCCTTGAGCTGGTGTCTAGAAGACACACCAGGACCCAGTGTTCCTTCATCCAATCCTTGACCCTCCTTGCCCAGAGTTCATTGCTTTGGTGCAATATGCCACATCCAGTCCTAGTTTCACCTTCTGTTTTCCCTTAATGTCCTTTATCTTAAGCGTCACCTATAAGTGAAGTCATCGGGTATTGGTCTTTCTCTTTTTGGCTTGTGTCATTCAACATGATACCTTTAAGTTCAGACCACGATATTGCAAAATAGATGACCCCATAATTATTAACAATTACATAGTACTCTATCGTATATATGTACCACAGACTTCTTAGCCATTCATCTGTCCTTGGGTATATGGGTTGCTTCCAAGTTTGAACTATTACAAACTGTGCTGCTATGAACATAGGTCTTTTCAGATTGGTGTTTTTGCCTTCCCTGGGTAAATCCTCTGGCGAGAGATGGCTGGGTCATATGGTAGTGTGTGGATCTAGTGTTCTGATCAATCTCCAGACTGCTTTCTATAGGGATTTGACCAGTTTATGTTCTCATAGTCAATGTTAGAGAATCTCTTTCACACCACAGTCTCTCCTACAGCTGGTGTTTCTGTGTTTTCTAATGTATGCTATTTTCACAGGTTTAAAAGTGGCATCTTGGTGTTCTTATTTGTATTCCCCTAATCATCAGTGACTTTGAGCATTTTTTTCAATGTTTGTCAGCCCTTTGGTTCTCTTCTTTGAAGAAGATTTTGCCCATATTTTTCCCTCATTTATCAAAACAGTGGATTACACATATTCCAGCTTGAGAGAAAGAGATGAAAACACCCCAAATGGGCATTACTCATGTGACAGCTTGCTCTATGAATTTCTTTCTAAGTTGATGAAGACCTCTAATATTCTAGGATGAAGAATCAACTAGAATTAAGTCAGTTTTTTTCCTAATAATTAAATAAATGGCACCATGCACTATACATATTCAAGTGGCACAGGAACCATGATTCCATTACAGCAATAATTACCCAGGACTACCTACTCACAGCAGTAAGAAGTGAAGATTAAGATGAAAACCTGGAGTCATCTTTTGTAGACTCAAATAATGAGCATGCCATTCATTATCAATGTGACTTTTAAGCAAGTGCCAAAAGTAGGCCACTAGCCGACTCTTCAGCTCTACCAAATTGAGTTATTAATAGTCTTTGGTTCAAAGAAGTTTCTTTGTTAACAGTTTTATTGAGCTACAATTCACATACCATGAAACTTACCCTTATACATATAAAGTGCAGTGGTTTTTAGCATAATTGCAGATTTTGCAATCATCACCACTGTCTAATTTTAGAACATTTTCATCATATCAGAAGAAACCTCTTATTCGATAGCAGTAACAGAGCTTCTCCCTCTCAACCTACCACTGGCAAATAATAATAATAATAATGCTTATATTTTAATATTATGTCTGAGAAACCACTGCCTAACCTAAGGTCATGTAGACCTACACATATTTTCTTCTAAGTGTTTCATAGTGCTAACTCCAACATCATCTACATCTGTGATACATTTTTCATTAATTTTAGCCCATGACATGTACAACTTTAAGGTTTTTTTTCTTTCACGTGTAGATTTGTAGCTGTCTTGGCTCAAATTGTTAGGAAAACTATGCTTCCTACCATTTAAATGTCTTGGCACTTGAGAGTAAATTGTCCCTAATTGTAAGAGCTTATGTCTGGACCCTCAATCTAGAAATACTCCATGATACCTATGCATATTCGTGTGTCAATATGCATCATCTTAATTACTATCCTTTTGAAATAAATTGTGACATTGGGAATCCAGTCTTCTTTCATCTTCTTTTTCAAAATAATTTTGGTCATGCTGGGTCCCTCAAACCTTCACATGAATTTCTGCTTCAGCTGTCATTTGAAAAGCAGATAGCTAGAACTTTGCAAGTACTGCTCTGAATATGTTTGTTGAATTTTGTGTAAGAAGCTGAATATGTAAAATAAAACATTAAGATTGACTTCAAGAAATGTTAGCTTTGGGGCCAGGAATACCTGGTAGAGCATACACATCACTATGAATTCCTATCTGCATGGGGAAAGCATCACAAATGGCAGATCAGTGCTGCAAGTGTCTCTCATCCTCTCCTTCTCTGTTTCCCCCTGACCCTTTAATATCTATTTGCCTCTCTCAAAAACAAACAAATAAAAAAGTGGCAGCTGGGGCCGGGCAGTAGCGCAGTGGGTTAAGCACATATGGCACAAAGTGCAAGGACTGGCATAAGGATCCCAGTTCCAGCCCCCAGCTCCCCACCTGCAGGGGGGTCGCTTTGCATTTTGTGTAATCCATTAATCCCTGCTCAGTAAAAAATAAAAATTAAATTAAATTCAAGCAAAAAAATAGGGCTTCATCTTGTAAATTTTTTTTTGCCTCCAGGGTTATTGCTGGGGCTCAGTGTAAGCACTACAAATCCACTGCTCCTAGAGGTTATTTTTCCTATTTTGTTGCCCTTGTTTTGATCATTATTGTTGTTGTTGGACAGGACAGAAAGAAATTGAGAAAGGAGAGGAAAGAAAGATAGACACCTGCAGACCTGCTTCACTGCTTGCGAAGCGACCCCCCCCCCCCCCCCCCGCCGCAGGTGGAGAGCTGGGGGCTCGAACCTGGATCCATACACCGGTCCTTGCGCTTTTGAGACAAGTGTGCTTAACTTGCTGCACTACCACCCAGCCCCCCCATCTTGTACATTTTCTGGGGACAAAATCACTGGGTCCATAAAAAACAATATACTTCTACATATTTAGTAATTTGTAATATATAACAGAATTTAAAGTTTAAGTAATATTCACACTTAATATGTAATGTGTATTTCTCTTGAACAGGAGCCCAATAAGTATACAATTTCCAGCCCCACAAAATCAGGACTCTCTCTTGCTCTTTCCAAATGTCACATTCAGATCTAAAGAGAATCATGTTGTCATAGTGCTTTTCTGGAAGTTCTAGCAAACCATGGATTTCTGTTTATGCTCAAGATTCTAAATTACAGATGGCTGCACAAAGGCAAATCTGGAGAGCTTCTGCTCAATAAGTCTCTTTATATCCTCATCTTCTTCAACAGAATGCACATTACAAACAACATGAGGAGCTTCAGAAAAGGGGATGGGAAGAAACAGAACAGGACCAATGCCCATGTACAGTGCAGAAGCAATTAAAGAAGCCAGGCTTCCCACCTTCTACACCCCATAAAGATCTTTGTTCCATATTCCCAGAAGGAAAAAGACTAGGGAAACTTCCAATGGAGGGTATGGGATATGGAACTCTGGTGGTGAGAATTGTATGGAATTATATCCATCTTATCCCACAATCTTGTCAATCATTATTAAATCACTAATAAAAATAGCAAAAGAAAGAGAGAAAGAGAACAGGAAGCTGGCATACGTGATCAGAAGAATCCATAAGAACACTGAACAGGACCAAAGTAAGCAGTGAGTTTGGGGGCAATGCCCCCCCCACACAAGCCATAATAAAAAATATTCTAAATTACAACTATCAGCAACAAGTTTAGTAAATGCACAAAGAGGTTGGGTAAGCAAAAATATTATCACTCTTGGTAACTGATAAGCATGTTGAATTACAACTGTTTTTATGTTGCATATATATATATATATATATATATATATATATATATACACACACACATATATCCTTCTCCACTAGATTTAAAGTTATTAAGTTACAGTCACAATATTTGACCAAATGCTACCAGCTTCTTTCAAAACTCAGTCCTTGGGACTGAGTTTAGGCAATTTTCATTCAAGACAGTTTTTTTCCTCCTGATCCTATGTTCTAGCATCATAATCTGACTTCCTATAGGTATCCTCTGCCATAGCTGTGTAAATACATTCATTTTGTTGGTACAGTTTGAATTAATTTCTAAGAAGTCTTCTTAGCTGCAAAGTGAATCAGTAAGTACCAATAAATTCAAGGGAGGAGGACCAGCTTCAAACTCTCAAATTATAAACACAACATACATTATATAGAACACAGATCACTTGGACTTTGCAAGAGCTCATTACTATCTGTGGAGAGAACTGTCATATAAACACAAAATATCGAGCTAAAATTCTGTCCCTGGGACTCAGAGGCAGAGTGATTTCTTTAAAAATGCTCTCACTGTGGTGTACAAATGATATTGATCTCTGCAGTTGGCACTGAGAGCTGGTGCTGGTATTGCATTTTTTAACTTCCATCTCTAAATCCAACCTGACAGTTTGGTGTCAAAGATATCCGAAGAATTTTTCATTGATATCTCACCTAACATATGGGAGAAAGTCTACATACAGTAATCCAGGTAAACATGGCTCTCAGTGCACTGTAGTATTTTTCCTACTCTCAGAGAAGTTTCATTTACAAAATATCTCCAAGATAATAGAGAAAAACCACTTGTGTGTGAAGTTAGCAGTGTTCCTAACATGTCTGAGAGTCACTTATTATTCATCTCAACTTTACCACTTTTGTAATTTCACGAAGTCTTATGACATGTTTTCATTATCACCCATCTACCTGCAAACAAGCCCTGGGCCTCTCAACTTACATCGAAAATGGATTCCAGAAGAATTTAAAGACGGGTGCTGTCTTTGTTGATCTCACAGCAGCCTATGACACGGTTTGGCACCGTGGTCTCCTAGTCAAGATCTCAAGATGCCTGCCTCCATGGGTGGCCAACACTATATCGTTTCTTCTCCAAAACAGAAGATTCCGGGTGCATCTGGGTGACAAGTCTAGCAGATGGAGACTTGTCTCAAGTGGCCTCCCCCAGGGCTCTGTTCTGGCTCCTACGCTATTTAATATTTACATCAATGACCTCCCAGAAACTTCTTCAAGGAAGTTCATCTACGCCGATGACATCTGCTGTGCAACTCAGGCATCCAAGTTCGACATCCTCGAGGAAACACTCACGAAAGACATGTCTCTGATATCTGATTACTGTAAAAAATGGCAACTAATCCCTAGCACTGCAAAAACGGTATCATCTGTTTTCCATCTACACCATGCCTCGGCCTCGCATGAGCTTAATGTGCAGCTTGGCGATACAAGAATCCGGCATGAAGCCCAGCCAGTCTATCTTGGCGTTACTCTCGATCGCACTCTGTCATTTCACAAACATCTCATAAAAAATGCAGAAAAGGTAGGCTCGAGGAATAACATCATTGCAAGACTGGCCAACTCCTCATGGGGCGCGAGCACTTCCACACTACGATCATCATCTCTGGCATTATGCTATTCCACTGCAGAATACTGTGCCCCAGTATGGTTCCGTAGCCCCCATGTCCACTTGGTCGATTCCAAATTATATTCCTCCATGAGGATAATTTCTGGAACCATCCGTTCCACCCCGGTTCCATGGCTGCCAGTTCTTAGCAACATCGCCCCGCCAGATATTCGTCGGGATGCGTCATCATCTAAGTTCATTTCCCATGTCTACGCTCGACCGGACCTGCCAATATACGCGGTTATCTTCGCCCACCCTGTCCAACGCTTGATGTCTCGTCATCCAATCTGGTCCCCTATGCCTACACTGAACTTCTCTGTTCCAGACTCTTGGAAACAGAGTTGGCAGTCAGCTGAGGTAAAGAACAAATACCTCATCACAGACCCCTGCAAGCGTCAACCCGGCTTTAACCTAGCACGTTATGATTGGGCCCTCCTCAATCGCTATCGAACAGGCCATGGCCGGTGCACCGCTATGTTCCATCGCTGGGGAGCCAGAGACAACCCGAACTGCCCCTGCGGCTACAGACAGACTATGACCCACATAGTCAACGACTGCCACCTCTCCAGATTCAAAGGAGGTCTCGAAACTTTACATCAGGCTCAACCTGACGCTGTTGACTGGCTACGGAAGAAGGGCAAACGCTAGAAGAAGAATTATCACCCATTACTTTTATTAAATTTTTATTTATTTAATTTTATTTTAATTATTTACTGGATGGTGACAGAGAGAAATTGAGAGTGGAGAGGGAGACAGAGAGGGAGAGAGAAACAGACACCTGCAGCCCTGCTACACCACTTGTGAAGCTTTCTCCCTGCAGGTGAGGACCGAGAGCTTGAACCCAGGTCCTTGCACACTGTAACGTGTGCGCTAAACCAGGTGCACCACTACCTAGGTCCTATCACCCATTATGTTTTAACCAATATAATATATTAACTAAACCAGAAAAATAAATGTGAATTTTTTAAAAATTTATTTATCTTCCCTTCTGTTGCCCTTGTTTTATTGTTGTAGTTATTGTTGTTGTTATTGATGTCATCGTTGCTGGACAGGACAGAGAGAAATGGAGGGGGGGGAAGACAGACAGGGGGAAAGATAGACACCTGCAGATCTGCTTCACCACCTGTGAAGCGACTCCCCTGCAGGTGAGGAGCCAGGAGCTTGACCCGGTATCCTTATGCCGGTCCTATGCTTTACGCCACGTGCGCTTAACCTGCTGTGCTACCGCCCGACTCCCAAATAAATGTGAATTTTTAAAAAGCACTTTGTAGACTTTGAGGTGGGAATAATTACTTAATTTAAGCCTCCGTGGACTAGTGGATGAACTAATCCAACTAGCAGTTTACTTCGTGAGTAAGCTTTTGTTACCTTTCCCTCAATGACGATCCTTCCTAGCCGGATGAATCCACATAGATCCCAGTCACTTTCAAAGCCAGCAGCAAGCAGCTCCTGACAGCTTTCAACCTGACGCTGTTGACTGGCTATGGAAGAAGGGCAAACGCTAGAAGAAGAAGTGTAGAACAGCAATGGTAGGGACTGCACCACATTCAGAAGGAAGGCTGGATCAGCCTATTCTGCCACTCAAGGAAGATTGGTCCTGAAATGACTGGTCCTGAAATGACTGCAGCCTAGAATGTTCCTAGCTGTGCCCATGGAATGTGAGCTCAGATTAATAGGGATGCAAAAGGGACAGAGGCTTCTGTGCTAAATATGAATAGACATGGGCCCTAGATCTGATAGATGGGGTCTACAGTTAATGGCATTTATGTACTTTCCCCATAATTTAGAGATACCCTATGCCCTGACCCACCTTTCTAGGTGTATTTCCAACTCTGAGACCATCTTCCCATACAATACCTTTAGCCCACCTGCAAGTTAGCTGTAGGGCTCGGGCAAAAATTAGTGAAGTCATGGAATCCTAGGAATATACCTAAAATAGATCTACTAGCCTTTTCCTTGGAATATATCAAAAACAGATTTCTCAGCTTCTTTCCATATGAAGACCCTTAGTTGCATATGCTCTATTCTTACCTTTGGGTCCCTTATTATTACACAATTTGTCCTGCTTTATATGTAAATGCTTTTCAGCCACCAAGTTGCAGACACTACAATGAGACCATAATGACTTCTCTGGGCAGACGACCTCACCAATGTGTCCAGGAACCCCACGTCCCCAGAGCCCTATCCCTTTATGGAATAATAGAAACAGGCTGGGAATATGGATTGACCTGCCAATGATCATGCTCAGTACAAAAGCAATTACAGAAGCCAGGCCTTCCATGTTCTATACCCCATAAAGAACATTGGTCCATACTCTAGGATGAAGAATAGGGAACTTTCCAATGAAGGGGACGGGATACGGAAATCTGGTGGTGGGAATTATATGGAATTGTACCCCTCTTATCCTACTACAGTTACTCATTATCAAACACTAATAAAATAAATAAACAAGCTTTTGTTATATAAGAATGGTTTAAAATAAACAATAATACCTTGGTTTACTTAACTATATGAAACATTTAGTAATTCAAACATTTTAAATGAAATATCTTCAGAATTTCATGTTCTATTTCTTTTTTCTTTTATTATTTATTTATTATAGAGGCAGTGAGAAATTTGAGAAGGGAGGAAGAGACAGATAGGAAGAGAGACACCTGCAGCCCTTCTCCATCATTTGTACACTTATAAAGCCTCCCCTCTGCAGGTGGGGGCCAGGGCCAGGGGCTTGAACCCACATCCTTGCACACTGTAATGCGTGTGCTTAACCAGGTGTGCCACCACCTGGCACCACATGTTCTGTTTATTTATGCTTCAGAGTCATTATTACTGTTACATTAACAGTGTGGACAGGAAATAAAATCAAAATTACAAAAATTCACATTTCCATATGCTAGAAGATAGAGAGATGCATATCTACATTCACGCGCGTGCGCGCACGCACACACACACACACACACACACAGACACACAAAATCGTGAGGAAAAAGAAAATACTAAGTAAAATAAATTTTAAAAAAGATAAATACTTTACACTTATCTATATGCAAAATTTATGAGAACCAGACTGACAAAAACAGAACTAGAATGATGATTTTCAGAGTCTGGAGTGTGGGGAAAATGTTGCCCAAACATTCAAGCCTATATTTATAAAATGGATAAGATCCAGGAATCTACTGTACAACATGATGGTTACTATTGACCATAACGTCTCAGGTACTCTAAAGTTACTACACAAGTGGTTCTTAAATGTTTCTTATAACATATGGGAATAAAAAAGATCAGTATGCAAACTGATGAAGGCAGTAAATAATCTATCTTTTCATTACTGTATAAAAACAATCACACTGTACACCTTAAGTCTTCACAATATCATATATAAACTATTTGTTATTGAAATTGGGAATAATACTGCTTATGATTTTTGCAAAAGGTCTTTATTTCATTCCTACATTTCATTGCAATTCAAGTTGCTTCTTGACTCAATGAAAGATAAACTGACAAAGTTTTTTCTGTTTTATAAAACTGTTAAGTCAGAAAGATTGAATTAAAAGAATGTAATTGTACTATTTCTTAATTGTATTTTATAACTGTAATTGGTAAAAGTGAAGCTCTCCTAATTCAAGTATTCTTTCAATGTTGGTTCTCTACTGACAGATTAAAATGGTGAGTAGAAAAAGCATTAACCTTTGAGTATGAACAGTAGTTTTTGATTTTAAGAAGAGATTTCATCTGATCACAAAATATTGTATCCAGTTCTTTTTTTTTTATGTCCCTAAATCTAAATTTAAACTGGAGTGTCAGTGAAATAGTAGATGAGGGTGAAGGTTAAAAATCATATGAATGACATTTTACCCAACTAGTGAAATTAATATAGGTGAACTTAATGGTAAGAAAATGGAATAAGAAGTGAAAGCCTTGGTTGTGCTATGACTTGAAAAATTACCCACAAGGATAGACAACATTCAACAACATTTAAAGGTTATCAAGATACTGCTGAGACTGACTTGAGTTTTTTTAATACATAGGATGAGTTTTTGATATGTTGACTCTCTCAAAAGTCTAGACCAGGGTGAACAGAAGCAACTGATGGCATATCTACATATAAATAATGTCAAAGGGTATAAATTATGGCGATGTTGGGTATTATACAGCAAATCTTAACAAAGGGATTTTTCAAAGTTAACCCAATTACCAAATAATGTGATTATAACAATAACTCTCTATTGTCTTCTTGAACCCTAAGACATCAGGAACCTCACATTTCCTCTATAGAGCCTATATTTCCCCCAGTCCTGGAACCTTAGGGTGGGGCACACTTTTCTGCATGCTTCTCTCAATTTATATCAAATAATACTGCATCCGCTGATCCCAACCTAATCAACGCAACGAGTACCATCTCAGCATGCTTCACTTCAGACTGTCAAGAGACTTCAGGTGTGGAATGATAACCCTTCAGCTTCATTACTCTGGTGAGACCTTTCCTTTCATAGTAATCTCTAATTCCATTCCAGGTGGTTCACTTCCTAACGAAGTCCCAAAACCTAGATATAGATCAGGTCCCATGAGATAGAGCATACGTTCACATGTATCCATAAACTAGGGCAAAATATAATATACCTGAAAGCAAAAGTACACAATCGTCTGCAGTGATTCAGTATAAAGGTCCTAATGAAATAGTATCTAATGAGACTTAGATACCCTCTTCACCTACTCCCTATTACAGTTCTCTCACTCACTCCAAAGCTAACCTTAGCAAAGCAAGGACTGCAAAAGCTGAATATGGGCAAGAGACTGGCATACTTTAATGATGACTCTGTAGTCATTATCAGGCCACCCCATCAGCTGGGGCCCTAATCGGGAGTCCTGTGATTCCCAAACAGACATGATGGGCCTAGACCTCAAATAAATCCCTCTCTCCATTGTCATCTCTATCAGGAACAACAAAACAGACCCATTTGTGGGCCCCACATAGGACCTTGCCCTCAACTGGGATCAACAATGATAGAGAATGTTCCACCCTCCGAAGGGAGGATGGACAACATACTCTATGCTACACCTGAGGAAGATGGATCATTATTGGGGCAGTTTGGAATGTTCCTACTCATGACCACAGAATGTGAGCTCAGATCTAGAGGGATGCAGAGGTCACATAGGCCCCTAAGCTGAATATGGGCCCCAGACCAAATCAAAGTGATGGGGTTTACAGTCAACAATATTTATACCCCTTCCCCATATTAGGGAGCTACTCTCTTCCCTGATCTAGCTTTCTGTCACTTTTCCTGCCATGACATCACCTCCCCAGACAATAACTTGGATCCATTTGCATATCAAATTTTAAGCTCAGAGGAAAAAAATATATAGCCACAGGCCCTTTGGAATTTAACGAAAATATGACTATTAGATATCTACAAAATGGAGGACCCCCCCAACATTTCATCTGCACTATTCCAGCCTTTAGGTCCATGGTTGTTCAACAATTTGTTTGGCTTTGTATGTTAACTCTCTTGTCAACCACCAGGTTCCAGATGCTAGCATGATGCCGACCAGACTTCCCTGGACAGACAACCCCACCAATGTGTCCTGCAGCTCCGCTTCTCCAGAGGCCCACCCTACTAGGAAAAGAGAGAGGCAGGCTGGGAGTATGGATCGACCTGTCAATGACAATGTTCAGTGGGGAAGCAATTACAGAAGCCAGACCTTCCACCTTCTGCAACCCACAATGACCTTGGGTCCATACTCCCAGAGGGATAAAGAATAGGGAAGCTATTATATATTATATTATATTATATTATATTATATTATATTATATTATATTATACTATACTATACTATACTATACTATACTATACTATACTATACTATATTATATTATATTATATTATATTATATTATATTATAGGGGAGGGTATGGGATATGGAGCTCTGGTGGTGGGAAATGTATGGAGTTGTATCCCTCTTATCCTATGGTTTTCTTAATGTCTCCTTTTTTAAATAAATAAAAAATAAAACCAAGATACTACTGAGAACCAATGTTCTGAAATGGATTGGTGTTAAGACTTTATACAAGCAAAGGCTAAAGTTAGTATATAAGGCAATGTTTGTATAAGCTGTCACAGTAGCCATTGTTGAAATTTAAACTCTTCAGGGAACAGTAGATTCTTTAACATGACAGAGCAATGCACATGAAATATTTTCCTTCCAAATTCTCTATTACATCTCCACTGCCAGTTTGTACGTTGGTGCATTTATTTGTGTAACTTCTGCAGGGACAAATGTCTCTTCCAAATCACCCCACACAGTAAACAGCTATCCTGTGTCAAAATCTTTTAGGAAATGAAGAAATCATTGTAAATAATATCATCCCCTCTGCCTTACACATGCACAAATACTTTTTACTTAATGAATTTGTATTTAGGAAAGAAGTCCATAAGAGTAATATATATGCTGAAATATATCCACTGACATTCAATTACATAAATAGTCTTGATACAGTCTAGCTGAGCACACTATTTTAAAAGAATGACTTCTCCCTAAAGGTTTGTTCACATAAATTGTCAGGATTCTTGGGCATACTCAACTTTCCAATTTCAATAAAAATAAACACAAGTGATTCTGTCTTGACACATTATCAATAAATAGTGTTCTCGTAGAATTTAGAATTTTTATAGTTAGTAAAATAGATACAAGACTTTAAATTCAAGAAACATTTGTTCCTTCCTTAGTCCTTAATAATTTTTTCACCACAATGATGGCAAAGACCATAACTTTCTAATCCAAAATTATAATCCCTATGACTAGCACAGTATATTCATTAGGGCAGGATAAGAAGGGGGAGGAGAAATGAGGAAAACCATACAGGCCAAACAGGACCATGATCATCATGTGCACTGCAAATTATCGAAATAATAAAGGAGATCTGGTTCTTGTGTTTAAAATTAATTCATAATTTCATTCACAAACAGCAATGCTACAAATAACTATATACCAATGCCCTTAGGGCACATGCATATGCCCAAAATATTTCAAGGCCTTTTGGTGGCTTTTCATGTCTGTATATAATATTTATTCTCAATCAACTACAAAACCTAATCAGTAAAATGACAACTTTATGAAAGTAGGTTCTTAGAAACTTCATGGGGAGAAAAAAAATCAATGGAACTTTGGTTTTGTGTCAAATGATCTGTGATCATTTTTCCTACTAAAGTTCATCCAGCCATTTAATAATGATTTCTTATACTTCTTGTCTTCATATCATTTCTCTACATCTCTTGTGTTAGCCTTTGCTCCTTTTCACCTCTTAAGAGCTTCCTCTGAAACTGAATTCATTAGTAGACCTCCACCTTTTGATTCTTCACTCTGAAATTTTCTACTGTATATCATTTACTGCCATTGGTTAAAATTCAGAGTGGCATCAAATAATTCAAGATATTCAATCTATTTTCCCCTCTTATATTAAGTAGTGATCTGTAAGACTATAAGTTAATAGGAGTGTATATTAACACCATTCCTGCCACCAAAGGTCTATATCCCCACCCCCACTCCCCTATAGTGAAACTGAAAATCTACACTCCCCCTTCCCCCATAGTTTTTTACTTTGGTGCAGTACAGAAACTTAGTCAATTTCTGCTTTGAGTTTCCCTTTCTGTTCTTCTTTGTCAACCTCTGTTTATAAGTGGGACCATCCCATACTCCCATACTCGTCTTTCTCTTTCTGACCTCCCTCACTTAATATAAATCCTTCTAGCTCCATCTAGGATGGGTTCAAGAAGCAGGGTTCATTACTCTTAATAGCAGATATATAGAGAGATATAGATACAGATACAGATACAGATATAGATACAGTTATCAATCACAACTTTCTCAGCCATTCACCTGTTGGTGGGCACCTAGGTTGCTTCTAGGTTTTGGCTATCACAAATTGTGCTGCTATGAATATAGGTATACACGTATCTTTTTGGGTGGGTGTGCTTGACTCCTTAGGATATATCCCTAGAAGAGGAATTATTGGGTCATTAGGAAGGTCCATTTCTAGCCATTGAGGGTTGTCCAGACTGTTCTCCACAGAGGGTGGACTAATTTATATTCCCACCATCAGTGCAGGAGGGATCCTTTGTCCCCACAACCTCTCCAGCATCTGTTCTTGCTACCTGTTGTGAATATGGCATTCTCACAGGAGTGAGGTGGCATCTCATTATTGTCTTTATTTACATTTCTCTGACAAACAGTGACTTGGAGTAATTTTTCATATGTCTTTTGGCCTTTTATATCTCTTCTGTAGTAAATATTCTGTTCATACCTTCTCCCCACCTTTGAATTGGGTCATCTGCTTTCTTGTTGCTAAGTTTGGTGAGCTCTTTATATATTTTGGTTATTAGCCTCTTGTCTGATGTATTGCATGTAAAGATTTTCTCCTATTCTTGAGTAGTCTTCTTGTTCCAGTGATGGATGCATTGACATCACTTTTGAGCATATATTCCTTCAATCTAAGTACTAAGGTTTCAAATTGGTAACCAGATTGACCTTTATCAGTGGGCTTAAATTGTTAATACATTTCTAATAATGACTTGTTTTGAAATGTAAATCACCTATAATCTCAGATCAGGGAGACCAGAAGCAACTGGTCTTGTCAGTATGTAAGGAGCAGTTATTTGTAAATAGCACTAAATGACATAAATCATGGTAAGGCCTTGTATGGTACAGTAAATCACAACCATGGGATTTTCAAAGTAAACTAAATTCCCAAATAACTTAGTTATAACAATAACTATCTGTTGCCTTTTTAAAATCTAAGAAGCAGGAACCTTTCCCACTCTCTATAAAACCAATATGTCTCTCAGTCCTGGACACTCTGGGGCACGGCTCGTTTTCCTTCATGCTTCTCTAGATCCATACCATTTGACACTACATCTGCTGAACTCAACCAAATCAATGCAACCAGTACCACCTGGACGTGTTTCACTTCAGACTGTGTCCAGAAATTCCAGGGTTGGGATATCAACCCTTCACCTCCATTACTCGTGTGAGAACTTTCCTAGCTCATATGACTCCTTGATTCCATTTCAGATGGTGCACTTCCTAACAAAGGCACAGAACTTAGATATAGACCAGGGCCCATGAGATAGAGCACATGTACACATGTATCCATAAGTTAGGGAAAAATATATACCTTAAAGTAAAAGTACACAACAGTTTGCAATGACTCAATAAGTGCAAGAAGCAAGCAGAAAGACATAAAAAGACACTTTTATCCAATAGTTTCTACTTAGACCTAGATACCCTATTCACCTGCTTCCTATTTTAATTCCCTGCAATCATTCCAAGGCCAATGCTGTCAGACAAAGTAAGGACTACAAAAGCTTAATAAAGGCAAGACACTGACATAAATAATGGCCTTTTTGGTCACTACCAGGCCACCCCATCATCCGTAGCCCTAGTCAAAGAAATCTGGGATTTCCACACGGGTATGATGGGAATAGACCTCCAACAGATCCCTTTCTCCATCATCACTGGTCATCTCCATGAGGAATGGTAGGGACATCCCCATTCTGAAGAGTGGCTAGGTCAACATACTGTGCCACTCAAGGAAGGCTGGTCCTGCAATGAGTGCAGCCTAAAATGTTTCTAACTATGACCACAGAATGTTGAGCTCAGTCCTACTGGGATGCAGAAGTTACACAGGCTACTATTCTGAATATGGGACCCAGATCAGATTGATGAGGTTTATAGTTAATGGCGTTCATATACTTTTTCCATATTTGGGAGCTTCTCTCTGCCCTCATCCAGCTTTCTAGTCCTATTCCCAATTCTGACACCATTTCCCCAAACTATACCTTTAGCCCACCTGCATGTTAGCGGTTGAGCTCAGGCAAAATTAGTAAAGTCAGGGGCCCCTTGGAATATACCTAAAATAGACACCCCCCAAATCTTCATCTGCTCTATTCCTTGTATTATTATTATATTTATTTATTGGATAGAGACAGCCATAAATCAAGAAGTATGGGGAAGATAGAGAGACAGAGAGAGAGAGAGAGAGAAAGACACTTGCAGCTCTGCTTCACCACTTGCAAAGCTTTCCCCCTGTAGGTGGGGAACGGAGGCTTGAACCCAGGTCCTTGAGAACTATAACATGTGCGCTCAACCAGGTGTGCCAACACCCGGTCCCCATCTGCTCTATTCTTACCTTTAGGTTCCTGATTATTAACCAATTTTTTCTTCTCTGTATCTTACTACTTTCCAGGCACCAAGTTGTAGATGCTACCATGACGCTAACCTGACTTCCACTGTGCAGATGACCTCACTAATGTGTTCTGAAACCCCACTAGGGAAAGATAGAGACGGGCTGAAAGTATGGATGGTCCTACCAAGGCCCATGTTCAGTAGAGAAGCAATTACAGAATCCAGACTTCCCACCTGCTGCAACCCTTCATGATCCTGGGTCCAGAGGTATACAGAATAGGAAATGTTCCAATGGAGGGGGTAGGATGAAGAAATATGGTTGTATGAATTGTATGTAACTGTACCCCTCTTAACCAGTGTATTTGTTGATCGTTATTAAATCAATAAAAAAATTAGAGTTGTGCTATTTTTTTTAAATCTAAATTCTAAGTCTATCCAACATTTATAATAATCTCGAGTCTATTTTCCCCTTCTACTGAAAGAGACTTAATTGTTTACATGTTGACTAAGACAAATCAGAAAGAGAAAGATGAATACTGGATTATTTCACCCATAGACAGAATTTAAATAGCAAGAACAGTAAGGGAAAACAAAAGATGACATTTGGACTGGTTGTAGTATAGCTCATCAAAGTAAATGACTATGGAGGAGACGGGGAAGGGAGGGGATATACCATTACTGGGGTCTTTCTATCGCTTATAAAAAATTATGAGGACAGGGGTAGATAGCATAATGGTTATGGGAAAAGACTCTCACGTCTAAAATTCAGAAGCCCCAGGTTTAATTGCCTGCACCACCTTAACCCACAGCTGATCAATGATCAGCTTAAAAAAATATATTTAATCAGATAAAAGATAAAAAGTGAGACCAGAGCACTCCTCAACTCTGGTTTATGGTGGTACTGCAGATTAAACCTGGGACTGGAGATCCTGAGGTATAAGTATTATTTGTATAATCACTGTGTTTTCTCCCTAGTCCCTCTCTCTTTCCATTGCAAGTTGTATTTGTGTTCTTATCACTTCTGGGTCAATGTCATTTTTGGACATTTTTATTTTCACTACCACAAACACCACAGGAGAAAAAAATAACTGCCACTTTCTTAGTTAATATAGTTTTTTTTAAATATTTATTCCTTTTGTTGACCTTGTTGTATTGTTGTCGTCAGTTGTTGGATAGGACAGAGAAAAATGGAGAGAGGAAGGGAAGATACAGAGGGAGAGAGAAAGATAGACAGCTGCAGACCTGCTTCAACTCCTGTGAAGTGACTCCCCTGCAGGTAGGGACCTGGGGGCTCGAACCGGGATCCTAACACCGGTCCTTTGCGACACGTGCACTTAACCCGCTGCGCTACCACTGACTCCTGTTACTATAGTTTTTTATTGTCCCAAAGAGAGCTCTTCATCTTCTGTTTGGAATTATGTTTTTCTCTGAGTTGATTCCTTTGACAAAATGATAGAATGTTCTTATTGGTGAGGTTATAAGTTACATGAAGATCTTCAAATAGCAAGGAAGTGGAAAGAGTGAAATATCTGTAACCTGGCAGAGGGTAGATAGCATAATGGTTATGCAAAGAGACTTATGCCTGAGGCTCCAAAGTTCCAGGTTCAATTCCCCCACACTATCATAAGCCAGAGCTGAGCAATGCTCTGGCAAAAAAAAAAAAAAGAAAGAAAAGAAAAAAAAAATCTATAACCACACTACATGATTAGATGACAAAAGAGAATTCTGCAAAAGGAAATTTGTCCACAAAGAAAAAGTATCATCAGTCCATCTAGTCATAAAGCATTCCATAAAGCATTCTTTGCTTAGTGTTTTCCTTTTGGGATTTTTTTTTTTTTTTTACTTTTTAAAATGTCTTTATTGAGGGATTAATGGTTTACAGTCAACAGTAAAATGCAATAATTTGTACATATGTAACATTTTCCAGTTTTCCACATAACAAATCAACCCCATTAAGTCCTCCTCTGCCATCATGTTTCAGGACCTGAACCCTCCTCCCCACCCCAGAATCAGTGAAATATACCAACTCCAGTCCAAGTTCTTCTTTGTGTTTCCTTTCTGTTCTTGTTTTTCAACTTCTGTCTATGAGTGAGATCATCCTATATTCATCCTTCTCTGTCTGACTTATCTCACTTAACATGATTGCTTCAAGCTCCTTCCAAGATGAGGTGGAGAAGGTGAAATCACCATTTTTAATAGCTGAGTAGTATTCTATTGTGTATACAGACTACAACTTACTCAGTTACTCATCTGGGTGTTAGATACCAAGGTTGCTTCCAGGTTTTGGCTATTATAGATTGTGCTGTTATGAACAAAGGTGTACACAAATCTTTTTGGATGAGTGTGTTTTAGATGTGTTCCTTAGAATAGCAGTAACAACATTTCTTTTACATTTCCAAGTCATTCAAATGAAAAATATAGACACCACTCCCCATGCACCAGCTACTCTTTGCTCTTTGAAGACTTCTCCAACATTGTTTTCTCTTCATCCAATTAATCTTTACAGCATTTTACACTTTTAATCTCTCCGTTGTTAAAATTATTTCCTACTTAAATTCCTATTATCTTCAAATAGCCTCCTCAATTTACCTATAGTTTTCTCTCAATCTGTTCTGATGAACCTTTCTTCATAATTCTTTATTTCATGATCCCACAGTCACTTAAATGTCTTCAATTAGCATTTCTACTAAATAATGGCCAAAGTCTATATATCCAGTCTATATATCCAATCCAACTGAATCTTCAACATACTTTCTTTTTTAAAGAAATTTTTAATTTTTTACTATCTTTATTTTATCTACTGGATAGAGGCAGCCAGAAATCGAGAGAGAAGGGGGTGTTAGAGAGGGAGAAACAGAGAGACACCTGCAACACTGCTTCACCACTTCTATTCCCCCTGCATTCACCACTTGCATTCCCCCTGCAGGTGAAGACTGGGTGCTTGAACCTGGGTCCTTGAGCACTGTAACATGTGCGCTCAACCAGGTGTGCCACCACTCAGCCCCTCCAACATACTTTATTATGAACCTAGCTAGATAGCCAACTAAAATGTAAAAATAAAATGTTCCTATGAAGGCCTGGGAGATGCCACAGTGAATAAAGTGTTGTAGCTTCATGCATGAAGCCCTGAGTTTATTCTCTGGCATGATATGTGCCAGAGTGATCTTAACAAGAAAATGTTTCCATATAACTCCTATATTATTCAAACTGCAAACCATCATTTTCCAAATTACATAATTTTAAATCTCTGTTCTCCATATACAGTTATATATCAGTTCCTCAGATCCAGCCACCATTCTTTCATTTTATGTTATTTCTTTTACTCCCACTGACACCAACTATAGCTTCTGATTATATTGTAATAATGTCTTCAGTGTTTTCCCTGAGATGTCCCCATTTCAATCTGTTTGTGTTTTTCACATTGGGTAGATCATGCCTCTGCTAAAAAAAAAAAAAAAAAAAAAAAAAAAAAACTTTTCAAAGCATATGCTCACAAAATTGCTTCTATCTATCTATTAAGTGTAACTAATCTTCTTAAAAACCAAAGCACTGCTCAGCTCTGGCCTATGATGATACAGGGGATTGAACCTGGGACTTTGAAGCCTCTGGATGAGAATGTCTTTGCAGAACCATTATGCTATCTACCCCCACCCAAGTTTTAGAGGTCTATTTGTCTTTCATTCTCAGTCCCTGAACAATATAAGACAACCCAAGACAATTATTCAATTCTACATATATAAGCATTTGAAATTTTTAAGTTGGGATATATCTAAAGACCACAGGATTAACAAACATATAAAGTTTTTAGTGAACCCATTTAGTCACAAGCCTGAAGTCCCAATTTGCAATGAGCTCATGCCTGTCTCTTATTTGCTTCTGAATTCAAAACACAAAGAAAGGAAGTAATGAGTAATACTTATTGTCCTCCTGAAAATACCAACAAGGCCAACTCAAGAGTCTCACATTTTTCCATATGTTATCAGTAAATGAATGAGTAAGTGAAAAGAAATCTGAATAGCTCTTTAAAATGGGTGTGGGAAGGTAAGGAGGTGGGTGACTCAGTAAAGCACATGCACGGCTGTGCGCAAAGGCCTGGTTCAAATCCTAGACCTACCACATAGGAGGAGGATTCACGGATTCACTAACAATGGAGAGGTAGTGTTCTCCCTCTCTCTCTCTCTCTCTCTCTCTCTCCTTTCTCTCTCACACTCTTAGTAAAAGGATGTGCTGCCTGCTTTATGATGCACAGGCCCCCGGTTTGAGCCCAACCTCCACTATGTTGAAGGAAGCTCCCGGTTTGAGCCCAACCTCCACTATGTTGAAGGAAGCTCCCATGTTTGGTGCCTTTCCCTATCCATTTCTCTGTCTCACACTTTCTATCTGAAAAAGTGAGTTCGGTATGGCAAAGTCACGGCAATGACAAAAAAAAAAAAATTAACAAGTAGAGTCTTATTATTTCTTGTCACCAGGGTTACTGCTGGGACTTGGTGGTTGCACAGCTCCATTGTTACCACTCACCTTTCTTTCTGATTTCTCTTTTTCATAAATTAATGTATTATATAGAAACATAATTTTATAGGAAAGGCAGAGGTAGAGAGGAAGAAAGAGGGAGAAAAAGAAACCTGCATCCCTGCTTAACCACTCCTGAAGCTTTTCCCCTGCAGGTGGGAATTGGCAACTTGAGCCTGTATCTTTGAGCACTATGTACTTAGCCACGTGCACCACTACCTACCCCCCCATCTCCCTATCCCTCTCCTTCTCCTCTCCCCTTCCCTTCCCTTCCCTTTCCTTCCCCTCCTCTCCCCTCTCCTCTCCTCCCCTTCCCTCTCCACTTTCTTCTTTTTCTTCTCCTTCTCCTTCTCTTTCATCTTCTTCTCTCCCCCCTCTCATACAGGATGTGACAGGAGAGAGGCACCTGCAGAACTACTTTAACACTGATGAATCTTCCCCTGCAGGTTAGAACTAGGGCTTTAAAGCTGAATTCTTGCACATAATAACATGTTTTTTCTTTCCAGTGAGCCTCTACCTATTCCTAGAGTCTATCTTTAGATCTATTCAAGATAAAATTATTTCATTCAATCCCATTCTTATACAAATGAAGAGGGTTACAAACCTTATTCAACTGCTCAGAAACTAAGTGCTACCTAGAGCCTAGATTTCCCTGTTTGAAATCAGTAGTTCTTCTCTTTGTACCACTCAGCATTTCAAGTCTTGGATTTAAAACTTAAGTATGTCCGTCATGAAGTAATTCTGAAATGCAGACATACAAATTTTCTTGCATTGGTGGTGTAGTGGTGAGCATAGCTGCCTTACAATTTTTCTTTTTTTTTAATCATTTTTTCTTTCTTTACTGGGTGATTAATGTTTTACAGGTGACAGTAAATACAATAGTTTGTACATGTATAACATTTCCCAGTTTTGCACATAACAATACAACCCCCACTAGGCCCTCTACCATCATCCAATTTTTGTGTTTATTTTATTGTTTTAATTTTTATTTATAAGAAGGAAACATTGACAAAAACCACTGGATAAGAGAGGTACAACTCCACACAATTCCTACCACCAGAACTCCATATCCCATCTCCTCCCTTGATAGTTTTCCTATACTTTATCCCTCAGAGAGTATGGACCCAGAGACATTATGAGGTGCAGAAGGTGGAAGGCCTGGCATCATCCAATTTTTCTATAAACAGCTAGATACTGTTACCTAATAGTATCAAGAAGATAAGAGATAATGGGAGCTATATGGCTGAAACTTTTGCAAAGACTCCATTGTCAAAATATCCTTTTATACATATGATTGAAAAAATTCAAGAACTCCTTTTAAAATATGTTTTCTAGGCAGTCCAAATAATAAAACAAGTATGTAGTTGTATAGGCACTGTTTTAAAATTAGTAAAGATTTTACAAAATGTTTCACCCCAGACTTATATTGCATGACACCTAAAACATTTGTAAATAGTTGAATCTACTTCATGTTCAAGTATCTAATATTTAAGTAATATTTCCCTTGTTGCTAACTGGTCTCTGATAATTGACTGTCCTGATAAAATCTAGTGTCTACAGTCTCTGAAGGTATGAGAAAAAAATAATTCTATGGTTTCAGAATGAAACACTTTTAAAATTCCAAGACTATTAAAATTTAATCATAGTCAAAATTAGTCTATTATTGGGATGGCACTTATTTCCATGGAAAATGGCTGAGGAATAGTCACAGAAAGGTTTTCCATTAAATGTGACTTTACTTGAGCAGTCAAATTCACTCAGGTGTATGAGGCAAAGAACGGCTGAGAATAAGAGGAAAACAATGGGTTAACAGGTATTTCCTCTGAACAAATACATGAGGTTAGGACTTTTTTATTTTATATGATTAACAGCATTTTTTCAAAAACTATAAGATCTTACAGGTATAATCTATTAGGTAAGCATGGTGTGTATAAGTCACCAAAGTTCTGTGCCTCAAGCCGCTGATAACTGCCATAGTTCCCACAAAGTCTAAGGACAGTTTAGTTGTCTGTCTCTTTTGCAAGTTCGTTTGCTTTAGTCGTCTATATTCCAGACATGAATGAAACCATACAGTAATTATCACTCACCTCTTTACTTCATCTAATATCATCACCTCCAGTTCCATTCATTGTGTTCCAAATGATACAATCTCTAGTCTTTTATTACAATGTAGTATTGAATTAAGTAGATAGTTCCTAACATTTCTATCCAGTTATCTTTCAGTGGGCATTTAGGTTGTTTCCACTTCTTGCTATTGTGAATAACACAGCTAAGAATGTAAGGGTATATTGGTTTCTTTGAATTAAGTGTTTTCATGTCTTTTATATATTTGCTAAGGAGTGGTACTCCTGAATCATATTTCCATTTTAAGTTCATTAAAGAGATAGCGTTGAAAAGTTTCATGTACAAATGGAATGTGATCAGACTACACCCAAATTTTAGAGGGCATCACCACATAAGAAATTATCAACTGAATGACAAAATTAACTGGACCTAATCAAATCTCAATGCTGTCACTTATTGGTTCACGCCACTGTGTCATACCTTCTGGTATCTTCCTCTTAGTATAAGCAATATAATATAATCTAAATCAAAGAGATGTTGAAATATTCACTATTATAATACATGCCAATCCCTCAGTGATGGCTGATAATTATTGTTTCACTATACAGCAAGATATTAATTTTTATGTTACCTCCAAAATAATTATATATCCAGTAACAATTAGTACATAGCCCTCTTTTCAAGTCAACTTTTTCCTGAGATTTTTTTATTTGTTTTCTTAAGCTGGAAGTATTTTTTATTGGGGGATTAACTATATACAGTAAATACAGTAGCTGGTGCATACATAAATTTCTCATTTTTCTGCAAAACACTCTCACCCCCAGCCTAGGTCCTCCTCCACCATCGTGCACCAGAAGTTAACCTCCTCATAGTACTGTACTTTGGTGTAATACACCAAATCCAGTCCAAATTCCACTCTGTGTTTCCCTTTCTTTATATATTGTTGTTTAGAGACAGAGAGGGGAAGGGGAGATAGAGAGGGAGGGAGACAGAGAGATACCAGCAGTTCTGCTTCACCACCTGTGAAGCATCGCCCCTGCAGGTGGGGACCAGGAGCTTGGACCTGGGTCCCCACACAGTGTAGTACATGTGCTTAACCAGATGTGCCACCACCTAGCCCCTGTTTCCCCTTTCTGTTCGTATTTTTCAACTTTTGTCCATGAATTAGATCATTTCATATTTGTCCTTCTCTAGAAAGAGAAAGGCTTATCTCATTTAACATGACTCCTTCGAGCTCCATCTAGATGAGGTGGGAAAGGTGAATTCATTATCCTTAATAGCTGCGTAGTATCCCATCATGTATAACATTTTAAAAGAGTTTGTGCCCAGCCACAGGATTAGACAAAGAATACCAACCATGACATTACTATTTCAGGAACCAAAGCTATCGTATAAGCCTGAGTAATTCCTGAGTCATTTGCAATTATCTTAATATGTTGATCTCAACTTACAGAAGTCAAAAAATGTTTAAGCTAGAAAGGAATTTTTCCATTAAAAAAAAACTTTCTATGTATGGCACATAGTTATGCAGAGAATGTTAATAACATTAAATAATAGAACCATGTCTCTTATGTTCTAGTCACCTCACTATCACAGAAATGCTTAGAATTAGGGTTGAGACATATTCATCTGATAGAGACCACACTTTGTCATGTGCAAAGACCAATGTTGAAGCCCCTAAGCCCTACCTGCAGGAGAGAAGCTTCATGACTGGTGAAACAAGGTTGCAGTCATCTCTCTCTACCTCCAGTAAGAGAGAAACAGAGAGGCCACCAAGAGTAGTGGAGTCATTGTGCAGGCATCAGTTCTCAGCAATGCCCCTAGTAACAAAAAAGAAAATATGTACTGATCATTTTTTGTAGAGAATTACAATAACAGCAGTAATAGTTAACACTTAATATATTAAATATTCATTACACTCTAGAACTATTTTAAGCACACAAACACACAAACACACACACACACACACACGTGTGTGTGTGTGTGTGTGTAAATGTTACACCAATCTAACAATAGGTATTGTGCAAGCATTCAAAGTATTCAGACTGTAACTTAACCAACTGGTTTCTTGTGTCTCCATACTGTTAACTATCTATCTTTGGACATTTGTTAGTCTCCATAACAGAATGAGATAATCTCTCACATGAAACATTCTTCTCATTTTCATTTGTGCACATGTTATAATTCCCTACCTTCCTACTTATTGATCTATAGTATATTTATTGTTTTTCATGGAATCTAATGCAGATGGGTTTCACACAAGCTATAGCAGATTTAATAAGGGAAGCCAAAATGAAGTTCAATAAAAAATTCAACAGAAAAAAATTCAGACATATGAAATGCAATAACAGACTTCACATGCATGCAGGTGGATTCTATTTTACATATAAGAAAACATAATCAACAGTCAGCTCAAAATCATACCATAGTGAAACTCGAGTTCTCCTTTTTGCTATTGCACCTGTATTTTTTATTTATGATCATGCATTCTAGGCCATGACTCTCAACTGCTTATTCCAGCATTCCTGCATTCACTCAATGAAGGCTTACCCACTGACTATATATTATGTGCCAGACTGGTAATTCAAAGAGAATAAACTGGGGCTAAGTAGTGGTGCATCCAGTAAAGCGCATGCATTACCATGTGCAAGGACCTGGGTTCAAGCCCAAAGCTTCCACCTGCAAGGGGGAAGCTTCATAAGTCCTGAAGAAGTGCTGCAAGTGTCTCTTCATATCTACCTATCCCCTCTCAATTTTCTCTGGCTCTATAAAAAAGTGAGTACCAGTGGGTCCTGGAGCCCTGCTTCCCCAGAGCCCTGCCCTACGAGGAAAAAAGAGAGACAGGCTAGGATTATGGATCGACCTGTCAATACCCATGTTCAGTGGGGAAGCAATTACAGAAGCCGGACCTTCCACCTTCTATACCCTACAATGACCCTGGGTCCATACTCCTAGAGGGATAAAGAATTGGAAAGCTATCAGGGGAGGGGATGGGATATGGAGTTCTGGTGATGGGAATTGTGTGGAGTTGTACCCCTCGTATCCTATGTTTTTTATCAGTGTTTCCTTTTTATAAATAAAAAAAAGAAAAGAAAAAGTAAGTCATTCAAAGTACCACTTCTCCTGCAGCTTTTAAGCAATAAGGACATTCCTAGCTTTAGCATGTGGTGAAGGGACACACAATAACTTACTAAACATGACACCTTCTGAGGTTGTGGGTTCAGGGAAATCAGACATTTTTTTAATATTTATTTTATTTATTTATTCCCTTTTGTTGCCCTTGCTGTTTTATTGTTGTAGTTATTATTGTTGTTGTCATTGTTGGATAGGACAGAGAGAAATGGAGAGAGGAGGGGAAGACAGAGAGGAGGAGAGAAAGATAGACACCTGCAGACCTGCTTCACCGCCTGTGAAGCAACTCCCCTGCAGGTGGGGAGCCGGGGTTCGAACCGGGATCCTTATGCCGATCCTTGTGCTTTGTGCCACCTGCGCTTAACCCGCTGCGCTACAGCCCGATTCCCGAAACCAGGCATTTTTATTGGGAACTGAGTAACAACACTCACAACTCAATACTCTGTGCTAGTCATGAAAAGTCTAAAGTTAATTGAGTATGCAATTCAACACACAAGCCCTGCTGTGTGTGTCCTATGTATGATCTTCTCATTACCCTTCAAGGTAAGAGAAATAATAGTTTAACAGAAACAAGTTGAGTTCATTGAGTTACAGAGAAGCACTGGAGAGGGCCAATTTTCCAGTGCTCCCAGACATTAAGGATGTTTGGATTATCTTCTTCCCCCCACTTCCAGAATTCACCTTTTCATCTCCCAAACCTAAGAGGAAAGATTTGGTTTCATTTAAACAGCAAGTTTGTTTTCATCAGCACCTTAGCTTGATCCACCCCAGCCTCTTTTTCCACATTTGTAATATGGGGACATCAGTGGAACCTCTCTTGGAAACAGAGTTGGCAGTCAGCTGAGGTAAAGAACAAACACCTCATCACAAACCCCTGCAAGCGTCAACCCGGCTTTGACCTAGCACGTTATGATTGGGCCCTCCTCAATCGCTATCGAACAGGCCATGGCCGGTGCGCCACTATGTTCCATCGCTGGGGAGCCAGAGACGACCCGAACTGCCCCTGCGGCTACAGACAGACTATGACCCACATAGTCAACAACTGCCACCTCTCCAGATTCAAAGGAGGTCTCGAAACTTTACATCAGGCTCAACCTGACGCTGTTGACTGGCTACGGAAGAAGGGCAAACGCTAGAAGAAGAAGTGGAACCTCCACAGGGTCATTGTAAGAACCAAATATGAGCTAATTTGCAGATTGTTTGCTAACAGTAGATTTTCAGAAATATCTGTTCTATTTTCTTTCTTTTATAAAAATCTCTACTAATGAATAACTATGGAATCAAGGAACTGCGTGACATAAGCAGTTCTCACTGGGGTAGACATCTTGCGAGATAATACTAAGTTAACTATGAAAAAAGTCATACTTATGTTCACACCTTAAAGGTCAAGTCCAAAGGTTTAAGTATAAAATTAGACTGTAAAGTCCCTTGGAAATGGAGCTTAGCTAATGGAATTATTTATCACAGACACAGTCTAGATATTTTCTGGTTAATCTTTGTTAAAGAATTGTTATCTACCAGGAATTCTGTTGATGTGCTTGATACTCTATGTTATCATGTTCTACACAAAGATCCCCAGAAGTGAACATTATCCCATCCTCATAACAGTAGAAGAAACTATCACCTAATGCAGTAAGTGATATTGTTGGGATATTGTACAGATGTGGTTGAGTTAGGCGGGACCCACAGACTACCATATTTCCATGCGAGTGTTATTATGTACATAATAATATGTCAATTATTTAGGTGTCCAACAACAGATGAGTGACTGAGTAAGTTGTGGTCTATATACACAATGGAATGTGTACTCAGCTAATAAAAATGGTGAATTCACATTCTTCACTTCATCTTGGATGGAGCTTGAAAGAATCAGGTTAAGTGAGATAAGTCAGACAGAGAAGGATGAATATGGGATGATCTCACTCATAGACAGAAGTTGAAAAATAAGAACAGAAGGGAAACACAAAGCAGAACTCAGACTGGAGTTGGTATATTTCACCAAATTAAAGACTCTGGGTTGGGGAGGAGGGTTCAGATCCAGGAACATGATGGCAGAGAAGGGCCTAGTATGGACTGAATTGTTATGTGGAAAACTGGGAAATATTAAATATGTACAAACTGTTGTATTTTACCGTAAACTATAAACCATTAATCCCCCAATAAATAAATTTAGAAAGAAAAGAAAATCCTGTGGAGCCCTCTGACCATAAATATGGTAAGCATAACTGAATGATTAGAGTAACAAATTATTTAATTAGTATAATTTTGCTGACAACTGAAAGAACTTAGCTCTTCATGTAATGCACTCCAGGAATGCAAAACCATAAACATTCTTACAAGAATTTTCATTTTGCTACTGCAAATTAACTGCAATAACTCAGTCTCTGCTTTCATCTCCCTTTCTCTTTTTCTTTCTGCAAAGGGCAAATAAATGTCTCTCAGGATGCAGCTTCAAGTCTTCAATATGGCTGGCTTTACCCCTGAGCTCCATTGTCAGAATGACAGAGTGAATGTGAGATGGGAAAGAAAACAAATCTCCATTGTTTTGCACAAGAACAAGTCAGTGCTTAATCTAAAGCAAACATAATTAATTTTACTTAAACAAAAGCAGGAAATGAGTAAAAAGGGAAAATTTTATGTTTACAGCAGAGGCTGTCTGTTCAGAAATAAACAATTATGTGGCCATCAGATAGGAGGCATCACATTCTTTTGGCTACTGCTGCTCTTTGGAAACAAATGTGAAAAGCATAAAAGTGATAGTTAAAAAGAGAAGCTCTGAGTACTAGATCTTCTTGTCTTCAATATTTTCCATTTTACATTATCATCATTGCTCATTTATTTAGTTTTTATTATCAGTAGTAAGTTGGCACTTCCGGAAAGTATATTAAAGATGTATATCAGGAAGAGGGGCAGGAGTCGGGAAGTAGCGCAGCAAGTAAAGCGCAGGTGGCATGAAGCTGAGGACCTGTGTAAGGATCCCTGTTGGAGACCCCAGCACCCCACCTGCAGAGGGGTCACTTCACAAGTGGTGAAGCAGGTCTGCAGGTCTCTCTTTCTCTCCCCCTCTGTCTTCCCCTCCTCTCTCCATTTCTCTCTGACCTATCCGACATCAGTAAGAACAACAATAATAACTACAACAATAAAACAAAAAGGGCAACAAAGGGGAATAAATAAATAAATAAACATTTTAAAAGAACTTAAATAATCATATCCTTAACTATTCATCACCATCCTAGTGACTTAAAACAATAAAAAAAGAGATTGGGGGACTAGCACAATGGTTATGTTAAAATACCTTCACACCTGAGGCTACTACAAGGTCCCAGGTTCAATCTGTAAGCCTTTGTAAAACAGAGCTGAGCAGTTGCACCTCTGGTAAAAAAAAGAGGGGGGGGGGCAGGTTCTGTCCTCCCTCAGGAGATGGTAGTGGAGAATCCTCCCTTCAACTGTTATTAAAAACTCTTAAGTGTTGGTTGGCATGGCTCTGCATAACTCCAGACTTAGCTTTCATCTGCACAAGGACTTCACTCCATGTATCTCAGAGGAAGGAAAGATATGGGAAATAAACGGTGAAACTTGCACTGAGTATGCTATATTTTATAGCAAAGCAAAAAACTTGGGGTGGGGAGGATAGAGTGTTGAGGACCCAGTGCAAAATGATGAAGGTCAGCTTAAACTGGTGGTGGGAGTGGTATGAACACACCCACCACAGGGAGGTGATAAATTAAACTCATGTGTCAGTGTCAAACCTGCAGACCATTATTCCTTCAATAAAATGATTTGAGGGAGGAAGGGGAAAGAAACAAATATCACTGGATTCAGTCTACTTGGTTAATCCAGAATGGCCTGCCTCACTTTGAGATCCTTAATTAAATCTATAAAGCCAATATACCTATAACAGACCTTCTAGGTTTTTCCAAAACGGAGACCCCCAAATCTTTATCTGCAACATTCCAGTCTTTAGGTTCATGGTAGCCAACAATTTTTTCGGCTTTATATCTTTTAACTTTATATCTTTTAACTCTTTTCAGCCACCAGGTTTCAGATGCTAACATGATGCCAACCTGACTTCCCAAGGCAGAGGACCCCACCAATGTGTCCTGGAGTCCCGCTTCCCCACTACGGAAAGAGAGAGACAGCCTGGGAGTATGGATCGACCTGTCAACAACCATGTTCAATGAGGAAGCAATTACAGAAGCCAGACCTTCCACCTTCTGCACGCCATAATGACCCTGGGTCCATACTCCCAGAGGGATGAATAATAGGAAAGCTATGAAAATGTTAGGGAAGGGGATGGGATATGGTGTTCTGATGGCGAGAACTGTGTGGAGTTGTACCCCTCATATCCTATGGTCTTGTCAGTGTTTCCATTTTATAAATAAAAATTATAAATTACTAGGATGGACAACATACTCTATGCTGCACCTGAGGAAGATGGGTCAATATTGGGGCAGCTTAGAATGTTCCTATGCATGACCACAGAATGTGAGCTCAGATCTACAGGGATACAGAGGTCACACAGGCTCCTAAACTGAATATGGGCCCCAGATCACATCAAATAGATAGGGTTTACAGTCAACAATGTTTATATACCTTTCCCATATTAGGGAGCTACTCTCTTCCCTGATCCAGCTTTCTGGTCCTTTTTCCAGCCATGACATCATCTCCCTAGACAATAACTTGGATCCACCAGCATATCAGATTTCAGGTTCAGGGAAAAAAGAGAAAGAAAAAAAAAAAGCTAGTATAGCCACAGGCCCTTTGGAATATAACTAAAATATGCCTACTAGCTATCTACAAAATGGAGGACCTCCCAACTCTTCATCTGCACTATTCCAGCCCTTAGGTCCATGAATGCTCAACAATTTGTTTGGTTTTGTATGTTAACTCTCTTGTCAACCACCAGGTTCCAGATGCTAGCATGATGCCAACCAGACTTCCCTGGACAGACAAGCCCACCAATATGTCCTGGAGCTCTGCTTCCCCAGAGCCCTTCCCCACTAGGGAAGAAAGAGACAGGCTGGGAGTATGGATCGACCTGTCAACACCCATGTTCAGTGGGTAAGCAATTACAGAAAACAGATCTTCCACCTTCTGCATCCCACAATGACCTGGGGTCCAAACTTCCAGGGGGTTGAAGAATAAGAAAGCTTCAGGGGAAGGGATGGGATACAGAGTTCTGGTGGTGGGAATTGTGTGAAGTTGTATCCCTCTTATCCTATGGTTTAGTCAAGGTTTCCTTTTTTAAATAATTTTTTAAGTAGTACTATAGAAGAAAAATTATAAATTAAAAAATACAAACAAAAAATAGCCAAAATAGGTCACATTCCTGGGTTCCAGGAGCCAGAATATGGACTGATCTTTTGGAGATCACAATATAACATGTGGTATCATGCTATACAGGCTGAATTAATTAGTGTGGCAGTGACAAAAGTGATTTAAGAGCTGGAAAGGAAAGTAAGGGCCAGGTTATGCAAAAATGTAAGGCCTTGCTAAGTGTCTAGTTTTTCATTACTGAATTAACACCACAAAACACAAGGCTTAAATAAAACTAGTCTATTATCTCAGAGTTCCTTGCGGCCAAAGTCTGGACAAAGAGCAGTTCTGTGCTCTCAGCTCAGGACTGTATATGGATGAAAGAAAAGTATTATTAGGCTAAGCACTTAGCTTGAAACTCTAAGGAACACTCCACTTCTAAGCTCCTCTATCTGTGGGACAGAATTCAGTGTTTTTAGTACCCTGACACAGAGATTACTTCAGGTTCAAACAACAAAAGAATACTCAATCACCCTCATTTTGAATCTCTTTTATTTCCATTATGCCTAGAAAAGATCTCTACTTTTATGATCTCATGTCATCCAGATAATCAAACATAAATTAATCTTGTTGTTGATGTTCACTGCCACGATTTCACCAGTCTGGGATGACTTTTTCAGATAGAAAGACAAACAGACTTAAACACATACAAAAGGAAAATAGTACCAAAGCTTCTACCAAGGCAGTGGGGTCTGGCTCAACCTGGGTCATGCACAGCAAAGCAGGCCACTCTCTAGATGTGTTCACTAGCATGGGTCTGTAATAAAGTATGAAAGTAAGAGAGAAGGGACATAGACACCTCTATTTTCATAGCTGCATAATTCACAGTAGCCAAAGAGTGGAAACAGTCTAAATGCCCATCCACAAATAACTAGCTAAAGAAGTTGTGGTATGTAAACTCCATGTACTACTGCTCTACAATTGAAAATGATGAAATTGTGTACTTTGGGACAAAGTGGATGGAATTGGAAGTGATCATGGTTAACAAAATAAGAGATGAAAGATGACTAGTGAAGTTTCATTCATGTGGAATCTAGAGAATTGATACACATGAACTTGCAGGAAAATAATAGAAGCAAGGAAATTGTTTCTCAGACTTTGTGAAAACTACCATGGTTATCATTGGGAGGTGGGAGGGTAGGGCACAGAACCTTGGTGATGGGTGTGGTGTACAACTATACCCTGTAATCTTAAAATCTTCTAAGCCATTATTAATTAAAAATAAATAAGTGGGGAGTCAGGCTGTAGCGCAGCGGGTTAAGCGCAGGTGGCACAAAGCACAAGGACCGGCATTAAGGATCCCGGTTCGAACCCCGGCTCCCCACCTGCAGGGGAGTCGCTTCACAGGTGGTGAAGCAGGTCTGCAGGTGTCTATCTTTCTCTCCTCCTCTCTGTCTTCCCCTCCTCTCTCCATTTCTCTCTGTCCTATCCAACAACGACAACAACAACAATAACTACAACAATAAAACAACAAGGGCAACAAAAGGGAATAAATAAATAAAATAAATATTTTTTAAATAAATAAATAAATAAGTGGACAGGGAGAGAAAGAAGGGGGGTGGGGGGGTCAGAGCATCACTGCAGTCCAACCCAGCACTCTGGGGATCAAACTGGGAACCTCAGGCATGTAAATCCAATGCTCTACCAGTTGAGCCATCTCCCCCACTGCCATAATTCGCTATTTTAAAGTCAGCAGCCCTGTAATTACGACTACATCTGCAGAGTCTCTTATATCATATAACCTAACAAATTCAGGGAAGGGACACCAAGGGTAAGGGTTCAGAGAGACTAAAGTTGTTCCTGCTTAGTAGCATATTTTTCTATGCAAAAATGTATCATGACTTTTCTGACAACCCAATATATTTGTACTAGTACATAATGAAGCTTCTACCCTTTTTTAAACTAATGTTTCTGCTGATACTTCCCAGGGAAAGGGCATATAGGGATCAAAGTTCTGCCTTCTAGACTGCAGTCTCATAACTGCAATTTTACTCTTCCCTTCGATGTCGTCCTTGTAACAAGTGAATTTTGTAGCTGTGGATAGATTACTTAAATTCTAAGTATCATTTTTTCCATCTGTAAAATTAGGACTGTAGTAGTTCTAAATAAGTGGTTTGTTTGAAAAGTTAAACAAAAGAAGTCAGGATAGCACCTTTAGATATGGGTTTTAACAAGTAGATACAGAGCTAATTAAGTTATAGAATCAAGAACCCTGGCCCAAGGCTTGAACTCTAACCCCTGTTTTCATTAATAGGCAGAATCATCTATTGTTCACTCTTCCACTCTCTGACCAGAATTTTCTAGGCTTCTATCATCTCTTGTTTTATAATATGCTGCTTTGGGGGACTGGATGGTGGCATACCCAGTTAAGCATACACAGTACTTTGCACAAGGATCCTGGTTCCACTTCCCACCTGGAGTGGGGACACTTCAAGGGCAGTGAAGCAGGTCTGCAGTTGTCTTTCTCTCTCCCTCCCTATCTCCTCCTCCCCTTTCAATATTGAAGAAAAAAGAAAAAAATATCAATGAGTACCAGAAATGGTAGATTCATAGTGCTGGCACTGAACCCCAGAAATAACCCTGGAGACAATAAAATAAAATAAAAATAATGTTCTGTTTTCCATTTCACAAGTATGTTCCAGTGTCCATGTCCAAGAGGATCTATTCCCAGTGACCATTTCATAACTAAACATACTAATTTCACCCCTACAAACTACTTCTCAGGGTCAAGATGTTGGGTTGAAAACAGACTGGGATCTCAGGTGATCTTGATTCCTCTTCCAGCAGATACCAGTAACCCTACCCTAATTTAGTAGGAAATCATGGAAAATGTTATTAAGAAGTGAAATTTCCTCGCCAAAGATCTTCGAAACCACTCAGAAGTACTAGAAACAATCTTAGTGACAAAATCAGGAGGTAGAAATTTCCAGAAAATTTATCTAAGCAGTTAAACTTAGACAAGTAGGCAATACAAATTAAAAATAACCATTGGCCAGGGCTGAGCAGTGGCACACTCAATTGAATGCATGCTTTACATACACAATGACCCAAGTTGGAGATAGTCCCCACCTACATGGGGGATAGGTGAAGCAGGTCTGAAGGTGTCTTTCTTTCTCTGTCCTTTCTGTCTACCCCTCCCATTTCAATTTCTCTCTGTCCTAGACAATTAAAAAAAGAAAAGAGAAAAATGAGGAGGGCAATGGCCAACAGAATAGTGGATTCATTGTACTGACACCCAGCCCCAGCAATAATACTGTAGGAAAGGAAGGAAGGAAGGAAGGAAGGAAGGAAGGAAGGAAGGAAGGAAGGAAGGAAGGAAGGGGATTGGAGAAAGAGACAATGAGAGGTAGAATGAGAGGGAAGGGAGAAGAGAGGGAGGGAAGAAAGGATGGAGGGAGGGAAAGACAGAGAGAGAGAAAGAGAGGAGAAAAGAAACAGGGAAAGATTATTGGCCTCCCAAAGATTACAGCCTGTAAAACATTTTTGTTGTTAGAATAATCAAAATAATGAAAAGTCACTTCACATGTGACTTGCCTGCAATAACATGGTCCCATGGGCTGCTTTCTTGACTCAGGCCTATGCATGACTGCTCTCTAGTGACCTGGGAACTCAGAGTATCAATTACAGTCATTGATTCTCTCTGTGTTAAAATGCAGGCCTTCCTGCAGAGACCAGGCTTAAAACAGCAGAGTGATGAACTGTCACTACATAAATTCAGACCAGGATTAATCTAGGTGAGCAAAAGAAATTTGAATAATTCTCTCCAGATGAGTTAGAAGCAAGCTCTCCATCTCACCACATGTACATCGCTGAGATAAAAGCATAATCCTATTGCACTTGTGTTTGTGTGATCAATAGCTAAAGGCAGGAAACAAAAGGTTTAGTGCTTTGTATGACAGGCCTAGATGAAGTGACTTCTAGTCTGGCTCTTCCAAAATCAGGATTTGCAACTGAAAACTATTATAACAGACTTATTGGTCAATCTCAAAGGATGAACAAGAGCAACAATGTTGTGTTTCCTTTCAATTTCACGAATCTTCCTCCTCTTTCAGGGTTTCATTTATAACCCAAATATAAAAGAACCTGAAGACAACTAAACAAGTAGAGAATACATATTGCCATGTGTGAGGACTGGTTTGATTCCCTGCCACCACAAAGGAGGACCTGCAGGAGATGAGATGAAAAGAACAATACTCCACCAGTGATGAAATTTTATATCATTTCTTCTCTCTATCTCTCTCTTCTCCCTGATTCCTACCCTCCATCTAAAAGTATAAGTAGTCCACTGGTAGTGAAGAGATTGAGCACACCTAGCAATGACACTAGTGGCAATAAATAAATAAATCAGAATGCTTTCCACCTTCTTTATCAACTTCTACTTCTCAAATTATTAAAGTTATTGTGAATTTGTGTAATGACTTGGGTGTATAACTGAACAACTGAGAAATATATAGCACTGGGAGACTCCTGGTCTCTTTGGGCTACTTCATTAATTCATTCCAGAAACTTCAAGGAAGCAGTTCTGGGGAAACCCAGCCCATATAACTTCTATTCTCAGCCTCTGTTGGGTAGCTCTCAAGTTATGCACACAGTGCACAGAAAGGGTCCTGGATTCAAATGTATCTCTGCATGGTTCTTACTATATGCTTGTAATGCAATCAGACTGCATTAAAAAGATCATAAACCAATTACACGTTCAGTGCTTTGAAGGTGCTAAACTTTGGAATTTCTTCAAATTTTAATTTGAACAATGAATATGAAGAAGATAAGTCTTCTGCCAAGTCAAGAAATGAAAATCAGACTGTTGATCACTACCAGGCCACCACATTATCCGGAGCCCTAATGTGGGAATTCTATGATTCCCACATAGATATGATGGGACTAGAACTCAAACAGATCCCTCTCTCCACCATCAATGGTCATCAAGAACAGCATCAAAAACCCTCCTGTGGGCCTCTACATGACCTTGCCCTCAATGTAGAATAACAGTGGTAGAAACTACCCCACTCTCTAAAAGAAGGATGGGTCAATATACTCTTCCACTCCAGGAAGATGGGTCCTGAAATGAGTGTGGCTTAGAATGTTCCTAGCTATGACCATGGAATGCAAGCTCAGACTGACAGAGATGGAGAGGTTACATGGGATCCTGTGCTAAACATGAATAAATATGATCCGTAAATCAGATATATGGGGTTTACAGTTAATGGCATTTATATATTTTTCCCATATTTAGGAGCTACTCTCTACCCTCATCCAGTCGTCTAGTCCTATTCCCAACTCTGACACCATCTCCCTGGACAACACCTTTAACCCACCTGCATGTTAGCTGTAGGGCTCAGGGAATAATTCGTAAAGTCATGGGTTCCTTGGATAACCTAAAACAGAGTTCCTATCTCCTTCCAACATGAAGACCCCAAATCTCATCTGATAGATCCTTACCTTTAGGTTCCTGCTTATTAAACAATTTTTTCTGCTTTATATCTTAATGTTATTCAGCCACCAAGTTTGGGACACTACCATAATGCCAACCTACTTCACAGGAGAGACAACCTCACCAATGTGTCCTGTAACCCCACCTCACCAAAGCCCTGCCTGGCTAGGGAAAGATAGAAATAGACCAGGAGTATGGATTCATCTGCCAAAGCCCATGTCCAACAGAGAAGCAACTACAGTAGCCAGACCTCTCACCTTCTGCACCCATAAAGAGCTTTGGTCCATATTCCCAAAGGGGTATAGAACAGGGAAGCTCCCAATGGAGGGGATGGGATACAGAACTCTGGTGGTTGAAACTGTATGGAATTATACCCCTCTTATCCCAAAATCTTGCCAATCATTATTTTTATATATATATATATATTTTTTTAAATATTTATTTTATTTATTTATTCCCTTTTGTTGCCCTTGTTGTTTTATTGTTGTAGTTATTATTGTTGTTGTCGTTGTTGGATAGGACAGAGAGAAATGGAGAGAGGAGGGGAAGACAGAGAGGAGGAGAGAAAGATAGACACCTGCAGACCTGCTTCACCGCCTGTGAAGCGACTCCCCTGCAGGTGGGGAGCCGGGGGTTTGAACCGGGATCCTTTGCCAGTCCTTGTGCTTTGCGCCACCTGCGCTTAACCCACTGCACTACAGCCCGACTCCCCCAATCATTATTAAATCACTAATAAAAAATAAATGAATAAAAGATGATGGCAAAAGAGAATTGTTAAAATAAAGTGCTAAAAAACCTTGGAAATCTCAGAATGAGGACTAGAAAACTTAGGAAATATGATAAAATATAATGACAAAGATTTTTATATTATTTTTGTTAATATGCCAGAAGTTACTGTCTTTGTGGATATAAGAATAGTAGCAATGAGGTTTGGTGAAATAGCTCACATGGATAGTGTGCTGCTTTGCTGTGTGTATGATCCAGGTTCAAACATGGTCTACACTGCGTTAAAGGAAATTTAGGTGCTATGGTCTTTTTCGCTTTTACTCATTCTCTCTGCCTCTATATAGAAGGGAAGAGAAGGGGAGAGGAGGGAAGAGGAGGGGAGGGGAGAGGAGGGGAAAGGAGGAAAGGGAAGGGAAGGGAAGGGAAGGGAAGGGAAGGGAAGGGAAGGGAAGGGAAGGGAAGGGAAGGGAAGGGAAGGGAAGGGAAGGGAAGGGAAGGGAAGGGAAGGGAAGGGAAGGGAAGGAGAGCAATGTTCTTTAGAATTAAAAGGGGCATTGATTGCACAGTGACTCACTTTCTCTTTTTTCTAAAATTATTCCTGATGGAAAGCAGTGTTTCACTTATATTTTAGTCATGCTCTAATATGCATTTTACTAGTGATAATTCACTATTTTAAATATAGATATCAATAAAGAGAAATAATTCACTAGGCTTGAAAGTCAATTAGTTTGAAGTAGAAGAAATATTCCTTTTAATTATTACAAAAGTTTCTTTATATGTATATTTTAATTACTTTTCAAAGAGTTGTTAAACTTACTCTTTTAGTTTAGAACCATTTTAAATATAGTAATGAAATTTACTACAGTGATCATATTTAAAAAAATTCCTGTGTATTCCATGCCATTTCCCATAGTATTGTCATATATAACTATCACACAACTGTTATACTTAATGAAAAGATATTCATAACATATTTATCTTTATAAGTTCAAGGCTGAGTCAAATTTCTTCAAATTTTTTCTCCCTTAACCTTTTATTTCTATTCTAGGATATCATAGAGTAAATCATATGACATTAAGTTGTCATGTATCTTTAGACTCCCATTTTTTTTGGTGATACCTTTCTAGACTTCTCTTAATGACCTTGACAGTTCCAAGTAGGACTAATCAGAAATACTGTAGATTGTCTCTCAATTGGGATTTTTCCAATATTTTTTCTCATTACCAGAGTGAGCTAGTAAATTTTTTAAGAAGATGACAGATGTGAAGTGTCATTCTCACCACACCACACTAGGGGGACATACTACCAATATGAAGTTACTCTCTATGAGCTGACTAGGGTACCGTGGTCAGGATTCTCTCTTGACTTTTTTTCTTTTTCTCCATTGACACAACGAACTGTTTCATTAGAGGAAAGTCACTATACATAGCCCATATTTCAGGAGGAAGAATTATACTAACCTCCACCTCCTCCTTCATGGTAGAAGACTTATATAAACAACATAGAATTCTTTGACACATAAAACCTATTTCTCCCCATCTTATGTATTGACTAAGTCATTCATTTATATCACTGTGAACCCATGGACATTTATGTTATAGTTTGAGTTATAATTTGATCCTAATTTGTTTATTTTGGTCAAAATTTTCAAGCTTTGGACATTGGAGTTTTTCAGTCTGTAACTATGCCTTTTTTACATACTCAAACTAAGACTTGGTTTCCTTAGGCTGGGGGTATGGATTGTCAATGATCTCCAGCAAAGAAGCAATTGCAGAAGCCAGAACTCCACCTTCTGCATCCCAAAAGAAATTTTAGGGGCCAGTTGGTGGCACACCTGGTTGAGCGCACATGCTACAATGCGCAAGGACCCAAGTTCAAGTCCCCGGTCCCCACCTGCAGGGGGAAAGCTTTGCGAGTGGTGAAGCAGTGCTGCAGGTGTCTCTCTGCTTCTCTTCCTCTCTATTCCCCCCTTCCCTCTTGATTTCTGGCTGTCTCTACACAATAAATAAATAAAGATAATAAAAAATTGTTTTTTTAAAAAAGAAATTTTGGTCCATACGCCCAGAGGTGGGAAGATGACCAGAGGGCTCTGAACTGCAATTCATCAGGACCCAGAGAGAGAAGAGGAAAAAAAGAAAGCACATTTGAAAGTAGTAATAGGTATGTAGGTGTGACGTGGAAAGGGAAAGAAGATGGGGCTATGAAAAAAAAAAACAGACAAATATATACACATATAGAAAGGTAGTTTTAGAAAGAATAGTTAACCCATATCTGCAACCTTAGGGAAACTGCTGCTGTGGTTTCCAAAGGAAGGGATGGAGATACAGACTCTAGTGGTGGGAACGGTGTAGGATTATAGCCCTGTTATCTTGTGATTTTGTAAATCAATATTAAATCACTAATACAAATAAATATATAGATAGATACAGATACATGGCTTGGTTGCCTTCCTGCCTTCCTTTCTTCTTTCAGCACTTGTTTGCTGTCACTACAAGTTGTTGCTTAAAGGGGGCCCAGCAGTGATGTACCACTGCTTCCTTAACATAGCACTATACACAAAGGTCAGCACAAGGACCAAAGTTCCAACCCTTCTCTCCAGCCCCAGTTCCCCACAGCAGGATGTTTCATGAGTGGTGAAGCAAGCCTACAGGTAGGTCTATCTTTCTCTCTCATTCTTTATCTCCTCTTCCCTCCTCAATTTCTTTCTGTCCTATCGAAAAAGAAAAAAGGAGAAAACATAAATGTCTGATGGGAGCAGTGGATTTGTAGTGCTGGCACTGAGCCCCAGCAATGACCCTGGTGACAGATGTTGTACATGTCTTTCTCTCTAGTGGTAGATTGGTCATTTCTCCAAGGAGCTCTGGTTGCTTTTATTTTCAAATCTGAGAAAGAACACCTGAGGGGGAAAAAAATGAAAGTACTGCTTAAGTCAGTGGGAATCGAGATGTAATGAAAAGATCTTATCTTTTCAAAATGTTTTAGAATTTTAAGCAGGTATGAATGTCTTTGATCCTTACAGTCACTTGAAGAGGCAAGAAGGCTAGAAAGTATTACTCTTACATTCCTAATGAAGAAACCTAAGCTTTGAAGCTTTCTATAATTACCCAAGGCCACAGAGTTAGTAAGTGACAAGTAAATTCAGAACAAACACACATATATTCCGGTTAGCAATGCAACAATTCTGTGGTATCATTGACACTCACATACACAGTTAGAAACAAGTTCATAAGAAGTTTTAAATTTCTCTTTTACTCACTTTTTGTTGGGAGGACTGATGGTTTACAGTAAATATAATTGTTGATAAACGTATACAATTTTTCAATTTTCTGCAAAACACATTCATCCCCAGGTTAGGTCCTTGTCCACTACCAGGTAACGGGACCTGAATGCCCCAACCCCAACCCAGAGTACTTTCCTTCGGTGCAGAAGTTCTAAATTTCTATTTGGTAACATTATTAAAAAAATTCAAAGGACACTAGACATATTCAAAGAAAATTCCTAACCTTTGTTACCACAGAAAACTGAGATTTTTTTTCCTCAGTCTACCCTTGTGAGCAACAAAATACTTGGAACGCTTAGAACTTGATGTTGATTTATTATCTCATTACAGTGAATAGCTTCATTTAAAAATTTCACTACAAACAAATGAACAGGACCCTTTTGTATTATAGTTTTAATTTGGCAACCCATGGTTTTACCACCCAACTTCTGAAGAAATCAGTTATAAAGTCAAGACTCAGTTTTCAGACTGCACTACTTGTGTGGATGCTATCTATGCTGAAAAATACTGGTAGAAAAGAAAAGAGATCAATTCTGATAGAATTAATGTGAAAATAAACTTTAAATCTTGAATACACCATTACTATTAGTCAAAATTAAATTACTAAAAACAATAGCTCTAGTTCCTCGGAAGTAAGAGAACTTTTTTCTACCCAATCTCAAGAAAAAAGCAAGATAGACAACAACAATGCAAACTCTTCTCCAGCTTAATGAAGATAATAAAATCTCTACCAGATGTAAAGGAACATCTTAAAACTTCCTAAATATGTCATGGAATCTCCAATGCATATGCTCAGCATTTAATAATTATCCAATTTCCTCCCTTTTTTTATTCCTTTTTTTTTTTATCAGAGTACTGCTCAGCTCTGGCTAATGGTGATGTAGGGCTTGAACTTGGGTCTTTGAAGCCTCAGGCATGAGAGTCTCTTTGCATAACCATTATGCTACCTATCCTCACCACAAATTCCCCTTTCAATTTTGCCCTATACCAAGTTCCATAATCACTCTGCCCACGATGCTCCTATGTGCCTATCAGTTTCTTTCTTTCTTTCTTTCTTTCTTTCTTTCTTTCTTTCTTTCTTTCTTTCTTCCTTCCTTCCTTCCTTCCTTCCTTCCTTCCTTCATTTTTTTTTTCTCCAGGGTTACTGCTGGGGCTCGGTGCCTGCACTACAAATCCACTGCTCCTGGAGGCCATTTTTCCCTTTTGTTGCCCTTGCTGTTTATCATTGTTGTTGTTACTATTATTGCTGTTATTGCTGCTATCATTGTTGGATAGGACAGAAAGAAATGGAGAGAGGATGGGGCGACAGAGAGGGGGAGAGAAAAACACCTGCAGACCTGCTTCACTGCTCATGAGGCAACTCCTCTGCAGGTGGGGAGCCAGGAGCTCAAACGTAAGGGGATCCTTACGTTGGTCCTTGTGCTTGGCAACATGTGCGCGTACCTATCCGTTTCTATACTCACACCACGAGTTCTTAGAAAAAGCACCATTCGAGGACTCTGAGAATATTTATAGAACTTTATTTATAGAATAAAATTCTATCCCCAACAGGCAATAATAACAAATACTTTGCTATTTAATTACCTTAACCCAAAATTAATGAACTTCTCTTTTCAACAGCTTTGATAGTTATAATATATTAAAAATGTTTATTTCATCAATACTCTAATCCTGTTTCTATCTTTCCCTAGTGGTGTATGACTCTGAGGAGGTGGAATCCCAGGACACATTGGTGAGGTTGTTTGCCCAGGCAAGTAAGGATGGTGCCATGGTAGCATCTGAAACTTGGTGGCTAAAATGTGATAAGATATAAAGCAGGATAAATTGTTTAATAAACATGAATCCAGTGGTAAGAAGATAGCAGACAAAACTATGTATTTTCCTGTGGGAAAAAGCTAGGAAGTCTATTTTAGGTTATGTTCCAAGGGTTCCATGATTTTAGTAATTTTTGCCTAATCCCTGTATCATGCAGGTGGACTAAAAGTACTGTCTAGGAAGGTGGTGTCAGTTTTGAAAATAGGCCTAGAAAACTGAATTTGGGCAGATAGTAGGTCCCAAATATGAGGAAAGTATATAAATACCATTAACTGTAAACCCTATCGACCTGACCTAGGGCCTTTATCTATTTATTATTAACAGAAGAGCCTGTATAAATTCTGTATTGCTGTCAATCTGAGCTCGTATTCCATGATCACAGCTAGGAACATCCTAGGTTGCACTCATTTCAGGACCAGTCTACCTCGAGTGGCAGAGTATGTTGACCCAGCCTCCCTTCTGAGAGTGGGGCAGTCCCTACCACTATTGTTCTACTGTTGAGGGCAAGGTCCTGTAGAGGCCCACAAGATGGCTTATGATGACTTCCTGATGGAAGTGACCAGTGATTCACTGACTAGAGCTACAGATGATGGGGTGGCCTACTATTGACTAAAAAGGCCATAATTAAAGCTCTCTTGCCCGTATGCAGCTTTTGAAGCCCTTACTTTATCTGACTGAGTTAGACTTAAAATGACTGAGGGAAGTGAAATAGAGGGTAGGTGAGGAGGCCTAGGTAGTAAATATTTGATCTGGTAATTTATGTTTATTTTAGGTCTTTTTTCTTGCTTTCTACACTTACTGAGTGTAAGTTTATTCACTCCAGAGGCCATGATCAACAGAGAAGCAGTTACAGAAGTCAGACTTTCCACATTTTATATCCCATAAAGAATTTTGGTCCATACCCTCAGGGGATAAAGAATAAGGAATGGAGGAGATGGGATATAGAACTCTGGTAGTGGAAACTATATGGAATTGTACCCCTGTTATCTTACAATCTTGTTAATCATTGTTAAATCATTAATACAATTTTTAAAAGATATTTATTTTAATACAGTGTATAATTTTTATAGTATCATACGTATCTACTTTGTTTCTTCCACTGAATTATAATTTCCTTATAGGCTAAATTAGAATCAACAGATTCCCTATCAATAAAATGAGGATACTCATATTGATTCTGCTAAATTGTCATGAGATAACTTGTGTGAAAATACCCTATTATAAAAAAAATGTAACTGGTATGGAGAAGAAAATGATTATTAGATTTCATTTCCTACCCATTTTACCATTTGGTATTCCTCACAGTTCTTGCTCAATTATTTTGCACACAGTAGGCACTCAATCAATACTTGCTAATGCAATGAATATAAAAAGTTCAAGGAAAAGTTAGTGTAGGTGAGAAACTAAAGGGTAAGATCTAGGAATCAGTAATTATCATGAGGGAACAGGTGTGCCATTTCTCAGAAAGTTTTAAAACAAATTGTTAATGCAAAATAGTAATAGTTATCCCTATTAGAATGGTGATATAGTCACAAGAAAGAAACAGTATTTAATAAATGTTTCTTAAGAGGAGGAAAGCTTGAATTTTGATCAAAAAGACATGAAAATCATAGACAGTAAAATGATTCAAAGGTAAACTTCTTGTCTTGTAGATAATGAGGCATTGAGGTTGATCTCCATCCCATCAAATGGTGAGAGAGAGAGCGAAAGAGAGAGAGAGAGAGAGAGAGAGAGAGAGAGAGAGAGAGGAAGAGACTTGCTCAGTAAAAATATGTGTAAGATGGAAAAGTGTTCCACCAATGTTTTCCTCTAAATATTTGATATTTTCTGGTCTAACTTCCATGTCCTTGATCCATCTGGAGTTGATTTTTGTTTATGGTGAAATAAGGTGGTTCAATTTCATTCTTCTGCACGTTTCAACCCAGTTTTCCCAGCACCATTTATTGAAGAGAGCCTCCTGGGTGGGAGAGATGGCATAAAGTTTATGCAAACAGACTCTCATGCCTGAGGCTCCTAAAGCCTCCCCCGCACCACTATAAGTCAGAGCTGAGCAGTGCTCTGGTGTTTCTCTCTGTCTCTCTCCCTCTGTTTATCTCTCTCTGCATTTCTCTCAAAAATAAAATAAATAAAATATTTTTTAAAAAGAATTGGTAAAAAAAAAAAAAAAGAAGACAGCATCCTTCCATTTAATACTTTGGGCACCCTTATCAAAGTTTAGATGTCCATAGATGTGGGGGTTTAGTTCTGAGCTCTCAATTCTGTTTCACTGGTCTGTGTGCCTATTTTTGTTCTAGTACCAAGCTGTTTTGATGATGATAGCATTATAATATAGTTTGAGATATGGGATTGTGATGCCTCCATTTCTGTTTCTATTCCTCAAGATTGTTTTGGCAATTTTAGGTGTTTTCTGGTTCCAGATAAATGATTGCAGTTTATGTTCTATTCTCTTAAAGAGGCTTGGTGGAACATTGACGAGTACTGGGTTAAATTTGTATGTGCTCTGGGGAGAATATTCATTTTGATTATATTAATTCTTCCAATCCATGAGCATGGAATGCCTTTCCATTTCTTGGTATCATTTTCTATGCCCTTGAATAGTGACTCATAGTTTTCAGTATACAAGTCTTTTACTCCTTTGGTCAGGTTTATTCCTAGGTATTTTATTGATTTTGCTGCAACAGTGAATTTCCTCTATAGAGCCTATATTTCTCCCAGTCCTGGAACCTCTAGGGTGGGGCACACTTTTCTCAATGCTTCTCTCAGTTCATACCAAATAAAATTGCATCCGCCAATTCCAACCTAGTGAATGCAACAAGTACCACCTCCGCATGTGAGTTCAGATCTAGAGGTATTCAGAGGTCACATAGACTCCTAAGCTGAATATGGGCCCCAGATCACATCAAATCTATGGGGTTTATAGTCAACAATATTTATACACCTTTCCCATATTAGGGAGCTATTCTCTTCCCTGATCCAGCTTTATGGTCCTTTTTCCAGCCATCACATCATCTCCCCAGACAATAACTTGGATCCACCAGCATATCAGACTTCAGGCTCGGGGGGGGGGGGAGCTAGTATAGCCACAGGCCCTTTGGAATTTAACTAAAATATGCTTGCTTACGAGCTATCTACAAAATGGAGGACCCCCTTCTCTTCATCTGCACTATTCCAGCCTTTAGGTCCATGAATGTTCAGCAATTTGGTTTTGTATGTTAACTCTCTTTTCAACCACCAGGTTCCAGATGCTAGCATGATGCCAACCAGACTTCCCTGGACAGACAAACCCACCAATGTGTCCTGGAGCTCTGCTTCCCCTGAGCCCCACCCTACTAGGGAAAGAGAGAGACAGGCTGGGACTATGGATTGACCTGTCATTGCCCATGTTCAGCGGGGAAGCAATTACAGAAGCCAGACCTTCCACCTTCTTCATCCCACAATGACCTTGGGTCCATACTCCCAGAATAGGAAAGAATAGGAAAGCTATCAGGGGAGGGTATGGGATACGGAGAGCTGGTGATGGGAATTGTGTGGAGTTGTACCCCTCTTATCCTATGGTTTTGTCAATGTCTCCTTTTTATATATAAATAAAAAAATATGTATAAGATTCTAAGTACTCTTGTCTATATATCTAACATACATTAATCTGTTTTTATTATTATTCTGCACATACAATTTCCATCAATTTAATTTTGTCTTTATAGTTAAAATGCATCATAAAGATAACATATAAATAATAAGTAATTTTAAATGTATGAGATTATTGCTTCTACTGAAGGTTAGGATGACTGGGGGCCATTAAGTCATGCATGGATTTAATTGAATTTATTTAAAGTTACTACTGACCAGTAAGCTGTGATATACTGACATTATAAATCACTGTAAACAACAGTGCTGATTTGCCTCACTTGTTTCCTTCCTTGTCTACCTAATTGGGGAAAGTCAATGCTTTTCAGTATATAGTTTTACCAATAAAGAAAATGGTGGGCTGGATGGATCATTAAGTTTTTATTATGGTAGCTAAGAATCTTAAATTTACTTTTTCAACATATTGAACCTTTTAAAATATTTTATTGATTGCTTTATTGGATAGAGATTAGAAATGGAGGCGTGAAGATAGAGAGAGAAAGAGAGACAGAGACAGAGAGTACCTGCAACACTGCTTTACCACTTGTGAAGCTTCCTGGTGGAGGAGGCCCAGGGCTTGAAGTTGGGCTTTGCACATTGTAATAACTGTGCTCAATGGGGTGTACCAGTGCCAGGCCTCAGATACACTGCAGATTCATATTGCCCCAAACTTACTGAAAATAAATAATATGATAAAAGGACTCTCATAAACATATCAATGGCAATGACTGGAAAAACTAATTTGTAAAAAAAAAAAAAAAAAAAAAGAGGGAGCCGGGAGGTGGTGCAGTGGGTTAAGCGCATGTGGCGCAAAGCTCAAGGACCGGCTTAAGGATCCGGGATCCAGCCCCCGGCTCCCCACCTGCAGGGAGGTCACTTCACAGGCGGTGAAGCAGGTCTGCAGGTGTCTGTCTTTCTCTCCCCCTCTGTCTTCCCTTGCTCTCTCCATTTCTCTCTGTCCTATCTAACAATATCAATAACAACAACAATAATAACTATGACAATAAAGCAATAAGGGCAACAAAAGGGAATAAATAAATATTTTTAAAAAAGAAACCTTTTTTGGGAAAGTTACTACTAAGGCTTAAGACAGAAAACACAAGAGCTGGGTGGTGACACACCTGGTTGAGCAGAGCATATGTTACAATGTTCAGAGATGCAGGTTCAAGCCCCTGGTTCCTACCTGAAGAGGGAAAGCTTTGCAAGTGGTGAAGCAGAGTTGCAGGTGTCTCTCCCTCTCTATCACTCCCTTCCCTCTCAATTTCTGACTGTCTCTATCCAATAAATAAATAAAGATAATTTAAAGAGTTTGAAAACATGAAGATAATGGGGGCCATTGCTGTGGATGACACCAAGAAAGGAAAATAATGAAGAGGAAAGGTGGTATTAGGGGTAGATAAGTAAAAAGAAGGCGAACACACAGAATCTGTGAGGTGTATTTAAATCTCAGAGTCAAACCAGACATCTAGAGGGAACTATTTTTCATCTTCTGAGTTGACACAAGCCTTTTGAAACCTCCGTGACTTTGACCTTTCATTAATGCTGAACACTGCCACCTGCCTTCACCCTCACCCGTGCCTCACAGCTGAGGTGCCGGAGACGATGCCCTCAGCCACTCTGCAATAGCATGAGGCTTTTGCTGCTCTCACTTCAAAACTGGCCAGATTGTGAGATGTGAGTCTTGCAAGGAATGTTTTTTTTTCTTTCTCCCAGCGCCAGCAATTTTGGTGAGAGATGTAATACATCAAAGCAAAGAAGAGATGCAATCATGCGGGGAATGATTTCAAAAACTTTAATGAACCGTTTAAAATAAACTCATTTGAAGGTAATTTAACAACACTACTTTTACAATTAAAAATACTACTTTAGCATGCAAATGCACAACATTGGTCCCATGTCAGGGTGGAAAATGAAGTGAAACTGAGGGATTTGAAACATGAATGCCATCTCTAATTTCTCACCACTCCATGGTGCTCTTAGGCAGCCTAATGAAAGAATGAATTGATTTAAACAACATTTTATTGGAGCAATGGGTTTTGAGGAATTAAATTAACTTGATGGTTAGTTGTAAGAGCCAGGCTTGGAACAGGCATTATATTCTTACTAAAATTAATTTCTATCTTCTCCTAAGATTTTTTTTATTTATTCCTAAAACACCAACCAAAGGTTCCAGTAATTATCACAGTGCCTCATTTGTCCTCTTTGATCTATTAGCATTTACTAAATGATATGTATGTGAAGGAAAATTGCACTTTGGGAAAACAAATAGGACTCCAACTGCTGCCTCCTGGAATTACAGCAGCAGGCAAGTGAGTCTTCTTTGAAGGAAAATTGAATAACAATCTGGAACCAAGACAAAGCCAAGACAACAATTTTCAATGTTCCTTCACCATGAAAAAGTTGATAAATCACACCAATATAACACATCTATACTTGCACCAAGTTACAGATCTCAGCACTACTACAACAGGCTGCAGGTTATGAATAATTCTCATTGCACTGCTGTAATACAGACATTTCTCTCCAGGTCAAGAAAAATCTATCAGGATGGTCCGAAGTGAAAGTGACATTATTACAGAAATAATCTTGCATAAGCTGGGATTCTTTAAGTAGGTCACACATTTTGTACCTTAGCTCTTACAAAGAAGAAAGTAATATTTAAAACAATAGGTACTAACATGCCAGGTAGCATTGTACTGACATGCACATTTTCTGTACAAAGAACTTCTCTTTCTATACACTGCATGTTAGTTTTGGAATACTACTCCCAGAAATGAATACTAAAATAAGATTGCCTTTTAAAAAAAACAGTAATAGTATTAGTAACGATTTATCATGATTGAGTACATAGTTCCAGGCACACAGGTCATATTCTATGTATTACTTCCTTTACAAACTCTCCAAGATAATGTTACTGTATTCTCCCCATATTGAGGAACAAAATGTGATTCAGCCATGTCCCAGATTCAGTTAGAAAATGGTAAAAAGTCTACTATAAGTTGACTGTCACTTTTCTCCAATGCTTATGGCACAGTAAAAGAAAAGGCCTAAGACCAGAGAGTTAGGCCCCAGGTAGGGTGCATGTCTTGTTATGTGTGTGACCCAGTTTTGGGTCCAGACACCACATAGTAGTGCCACAATCTGAGGGAATCTATGTAGCTGTTGTATTTCTCTCTTTCCACCTCTCCCCCCTCCCCTCTCTCACTCTCCAGGGTTATTGCTGGGGCTCACTGCTGACACTACAGATACACTGCTCTTGGTGGCCATTTTCTACATTTTATTGGATAGGACAGGGAAAAGTTGAGAGGGAAGGGGAGATAGAGAGGGAGAGAGAAAGATAGACACCTGCAGACCTGCTTCACCACTTGTGAAACATCCCCTCTGTAGTTGGGGAGTTGGGGCTCGAACCCAGATCCTTGTGTGGATCCTTGTGCTTCGCACTATGTGTGCATAACCAGGTGTCCCACCCCCCGCTTTTCTTGTTCTCTCTGTCTGAATGAAAAAGAGGTCTCTGAGCCACAAATTCCAAACACTAAAGACCACAACGTCAAAATAAGCCTGTGATGTGAATCTGGTGCTTTCATTCTATTCATGTTAAGTCATCCTTCATGCATCTAAGTGACCACTGTTTTCTTTCAAAGAGTTCTTTTGGAAGACTACATGCATATTCCCAGCCAGAGTATTATTTTCCAATGCTTACATCTGTGCAGACCTTCAAATCCAACTAGAGAGGGCTGGGCGGTAGTGCAGTGGGTTAAGTGCACATGGTTCAAAGTTCACAGACCCGCATAAGGAACCCAGTTTGAGCTCTCGACTCCCCATCTGCAGGGGGGTCATTTCACAGGCGGTGAAGCAGGTCTGCAGGTGTCTATCTTTCTCTCCCTCTCTGTCTTCCCCTCCTCTCTCCATTTCTCTCTGTCCTATCCAACAATGATGACAGCAATAACAACAACAATAATAATAACAACAAAGTAAACAACAAGGGCAACAAAAAGGGGGAAAAATAGCCTCCAGGAGCAGTGGATTCCTAGTGCAGGCACTGAGCCCCAGCAATAACCCTGGAGACAAAAAAAAAAATCCAACTAGAAAGTTGTACAAAAAAATCTGTCTCATTCCCTCCCAACATTTTGATAATTAAGTAGATGTTGTTTTAAAATGTCATCTTCATCTTTCTTATCCACCTAATCTCTGTAAACGTTTTTTTCATAAAGGATTTGTACATGCTATTAGCAAAGGCAGTATTTTATCTTGTTTTATTTTATTTGGTCTCCTAAGTTTCACTGCTCCAGTGAGAGAGAGAGAGAGAGAGAGAGAGAGAGAGAGAGAGAGATGAAAGACAGAATGGCAAAAACATTTCCTTCTTTGAGGTGGAAGCCGGGCTCCAACCTGGGTCACACATGTGGTAAAGTGGCCACTCCCCCAAGGGAACCAGTCCCAAAGATGATATCTTTATAACACACATAAAACATGGAGGAGACAAAGGCACAGAAGATAGTAAGATGATTTAATTTTTTTTAGAGTATGAAACCTTTTAAAAATATCTTCTTACCTTACCAATATTAATTAAAAGCTACTGCATGTATTTTCATGACAATAGTGTATCTATTTAAAAACACTGATTTGCTTATGAGATAAATAGAGGGAGGGGACCCAAACATAATTGTGGCATTTGCAGTACCTGGGATCAAACGTAAGACCTTACGCTTATAAGTCTTTTGTTCTAATGATGAGCCACCACCCAGGCCAAAGTATCTCTATCTTAATACACAACACCTTAAAATAAAAAATCCAAAGATGCCTATTCACTCTTTTACGTCTACATTTCAAAGAAATGTACAGGTGGAAAAAAGGATTAGGATGGCAATGTCATGGTGTGTATTTTCTTTTGTCTATTGCCAGAATTTTGCTTTTGAATTATTATAAAGAATTGTTAATTTAAATAATATTTGCAATTCATACCAGTTGATACTGTATCTGCTGATCCCGACCTATTCAATGCAGCCAGTACCACCTCAACATTTTTCACTTCAGATTGTGTTCAGAGATGTCAGGCGTGCAGTGTCAACCCTCCAGCATCATTACTCTGGTGAGACCTTACCTAGCTTATAGGACTCCTTAATTCCATTTTGGGTGATGCATTTTCTAACAAGCCTCAAAACCTAGATATAGGTCAGGGTCCATGAAATAGGGATTACATGCACATGTAGCCATAAGTTAAGAGAAAATATACACCTTAGAGCAAAAGCACACAATAGTTTCCAGTCAGTCAATAAATGCAGCAAGTAGAAAGACCTTAAAAAGACAGCATAAGGGGCCAGGTGGTGGTGCACCTGGTTGAGCGACATGTTACAGTGGGAAAGAACCCGGGTTCGAGCCCCTGCCCCCACCTGCAGGAGGAAAGCTTTAGGAGGGCTAAAACAGGGCTACAGGTGTCTCTCTGTCTATCTCCTCCTTCCCTCTTGATTTCTGGCTGTTTCTATCCAATAAATAAAGATAATAAAAAAATTTAAAAGACAACATAAAATACCTAATCAAATAGTTTCTACTTAGACATAGACAACCTCCTCACCTACTTTCTATTCCATTTCCCTCAATCACTCCAAAGCTAACTTTGTCAGACAAAGTAAGGATTAAAAAAGTTGGATATGGGCAAGAAACTGGCATACTTTAATGATGACTCTTTGGTCACTCCCAGACCACTCCGTCATCGGGAGCGCTAGTGAGGTACTCCTGGGGTTCCCACACAGATATTATGGGCCTAGACCTCTAACAGATCCCTCTCTCCGTGGTCACTGGTCATCTCCACCAGGAACAATATCATGGACCCCTTTATGAGCCCCTACAGGACTTTGCCCTCACTGTGGATCTACAATGGTAGGGAATGTTCCATTCTCTGAAAGAAGGGTGGGAAACATACTCTACCACTTGAGGAAGATGGGTCCTCAAATTAGTACAGCCTGGAATGTTCCTGGCCATGACCACAGAATGCGAGCTCAGACCTACAGGGATTCAGAGGTTACATAGGCTCCTGTGCTGAATAGGAGCCCCAGATCAAATTGATGGAGTTTACAGTTAACAATATTTATATACTTTTCCCATATTTAGGAGATCCTCTCTTCCCTGATCCAGCTTTCTAGTTCTTTTTCCAACTATGACACCATCTCCCCAGATAACACCTTGAGTCCACCTGCATGTTAGGCAAAAACTAGTAAAGTCATGAGCCTCCCTGAAATACATCTAAAATAGACCTACTAGCTTTTTCCAAAACGGAGACCCCAAATCTTCATCTGCAATATTCTTGCCTTTAGGTTCATGATCAGTCAACAATTTGTTCTGCTTTATATCTTAACTCTTTTTCCAGCCACCAGGTTCCAGATGCTATCAGGATGCCAACCTGAATTCCCTAGGCAGAGGTTCCCCACCAATGTGTCCTGGAATCCTTCCTCCCCTAACCCACTATGGAAAGAGAAAGACAGGCTGGGAGTATAGGTCAACCTGCTAACACCCATATTCAGTAGAGAAGCAATTACAGAAATCAGACTTCCCACCTTTTGCACCCCATAATGATCCTGGGTCCATATTCCCAGAGTGATAAATAGGAAAGCTTTCAAGGGAAGAGATGGGATAGGGAGTTCTAGTGGTGGGAATTATGTGGAGTTGGACCCCTCTTATCCTATGGTCTTGTCAATATCTCCATTTTATAAATAAATAAAATAAAAATTAACCTCCCCAAAATATTTAAATCTAAGAAAGAGAGCAATCATATTCTTTTGTTATTCATTTCATTTACTTGACCTTCAACTTAAATAATTTTATTCCCCACTCATTTTCCTATGTGTGGTTTTCAGTTGAATTAAGACCCTGAATCCTCTAACAAAGACAGAAAAGAATACAGTGAGAAGGAAAATGCAAAATAACAAAGGAAAGAAAAGAAAACACATGGGAAATCAGTGATCTTTCACGTAAATTCATGAGGATTCATACCCTCCTTTGGATTTACAAACATTTAAAGCCTAGAACACAAACTTCATGGCTACGAATTAAGTGCAACTTAGTCCTGTTATGCATTTCCTCTTATTCTGGGAAATTCATACCTCTCAGTTCAAATCAGGTAAAGCATAGATCGCATTACAAATGTGGTGTAAGGAACTATTCATTCACGTCAGACACTATGGTAAGCAAGCACTTTCCATGAATTATTTGTAATTTAGAGTGAAACTCTAGTTACAGATTAAATTTGAATTTCTCCTAAACTCCTTAAACGTAAGCTACTTAATGTTAAAATAGAACTCCAAGCTTCTTCTACCCTAATGACCCTACTTTCATCTGCTGTTTCTACTTTATGGTTCCTTTTTATTAAAAATTTTGGCCTGTTTTCCATCCTACTTCATTTCAGCCACCCACTTGCAGTTGCTACTATAAATCCATCCTCACTTCCCTGGGCAGATGTTTCCTGGAACCTCACCTATCTGGAGGCCTAGAACACTAAGGAAATATAGAAACAGTCTGGGGGTATGGATCAACTGGCCAACACTCATTTCTGCAGAGAAGAAATTACAGAAGCCAGAACTCCCATTTTCTGTGCCCCCAAAAGAATTGTGGTACAAGAAGGAACCTCCAGCTTCCTCTATAGAGTTTATATTTCCCCCAGTCCTGGAAACTCTGGGGCACACTTTTCTGCATGCTTCTCTCAAACCATACCAAATGATATAGCATCTGCAATCAATGTAACGAATACCACTTCAGCATGCTTCACTTCAGACTGTGTCCGGAGACCTCAGGCATGGAATGCCAACCCTTCACCCTCATTACTTGGGTGAGACCTTTCCTTTCATGGTAGTCTCTAATTCCATTCCAGGAGGTTCACTTCCTAACAATGTACCAAAACCTAGATATAGACCAGGTCCCGTAAAATAGAGCATATGTTCACATATATCCATAAACTAGGGCAAAATATATACCTGAAAGCAAAAATACACAACATTCTGTAGTGAGTCAGTATAAAGTTCATAATAAAATAGTGTCTGCTTAGACTTAGATACCCTCCTCACCTACTTCCTATTACAGTTCTCTCACTCACTTCAAAGCTAACCTTATCAAAGGACTGCAAAAGCTGAATAAGGGCAAGAGACTGGCACACTTTGATGATGACTCTTTAGTCACTATCAGGCCACCTCATCAGCTGGGCCCCTAATCAGGGAGTCCTGAGATTCCCAAACAGACATGATGGGCCTAAACCTTGAATAAATCCCTCTCTCCACTGTTACCAGTCATCTCTATCAGGAACAACAAAATATACCCCTTTGTGGGCCCTGCAGATGACCTTGCCCTCAACTCAGATCAACAATGGCAGAGAATGTTCCATCCTCCGAAGGGAGGATGGACAACATACTCTATGCTACACCTGAGGAAGATGGATCGTTATTGGGGCAGCTTGGAATGTTCCTATACATGACCACAGAATGTGAGCTCAGATCTACAGGGATTCAGAGGTCACATAGGCTCCTAAGCTGAATATGGGCCCCAGATCACATCAAATCAATGGGGTTTACAGTCAACAATATTTATACCCCTTTCCCATATTAGGGAGCTACTCTCTTCCCTGATCCAGCTTTCAGGTCTTTTTTCCAGCTATGACATGATCTCCCCAGACAATAACTTGGATCCACCAGCATATCAGATTTCAGGCTCAGGGTAAAAAGAAAAAGAAAAAAAGAAAAAAAAAAACTAGTATAGCCACAGGCCCTTTGGAATATAACTAAAATACGCCTACTAGCTATCTACAAAATGCAAGAACCCCCAACACTTCATCTGCACTATTCTAGCCCTTAGGTCCATGAATGTTCAACAATTTGTTTGGTTTTGTATGTTAACTCTCTTGTCAACCACCAGGTTCCAGATGCTAGCATGAGGCCAACCAGACTTCCCTGGATAGACAACCCCACCTATGTGTCCTGGAGCTCTGCTTCCCCAGAGCCCTTCCCCACTAGGGAAAGAGAGAGACAGGATGGAAGTACAGATCGACCTGTCAAGGCCCATGCTCAGTGGGGAAGCAATTACAGAAGCTAGACCTTCCACCTTCTGCATCCCACAATGACCTTGGGTCCATACTCCCAGAGGGGTAAAGAATAGGAAAGCTATCAGGGGAGGGGATGGGATACGGAGTTCTGGTGGTGGGAACTGTGTGAAGTTGCACCATTCTTATCCTATGGTTTAGTCAAGGTTTCCTTTTTATAAATAACAAATTTTTTTAAAAATAAATAAATAAAAAAGAAAAAAAAAGAAATTCAGGGACTGAAGCAAAAAAATTTAAAAAAGAAAAAAGAATTGTGGTCCATAGTCCTAGAAAAGTAAACAACAGGGAATGTTTCAGTTGATGGGATGGGACACAAAACTGGTGGTGTCTCTGTCTAATCCAAAAAAAAAAAAAAATGGTGGTGTGGAATGTCTGGAATTATGCCCCTATGATCTGACAAAATTGAAAAACCAATATTAAATCACTAAAAAAATTAAGTTTTTAAATGGGAAAAATATATATATAGAGAGAGATACAAAGTCAACCAATATCTGTGACTTTTTTATAACTACCGCAATTTCCGGAGAAGATGGAGACACAGGGAAGTCTGGTAGTGGGAACAGTGTGTAATTTAACCCCTGTTATCTCATAATTTAATAAATCAATATTAAACCACTAATCAAAATAATGTATAAAAAAAGTAAGCTATTCAAGAGGGCCAAGCAGTGACACCCAGTTAAATGCAAAAGAATCCAGGCTCAAGCCCCAGGTCCCTACCTACAGGGCGATGTTTCATGAGGAGTGAAGCAGGTCTGCAGGTATCTATCTTTCTTTCTCCCTCTCTATCGCTCCTTCCCCTCTCAGTGTCTCTCTGTCTTATCAGAATTACATAGAAAAAAAAAAAAAGATAGAGAGCAAGAGAAAGAGAAAGAGAGAAAATAAAAAATGGCCACCTGGATCAGTGACTTCATTTGGGCTGGCACCGAGCTCCAGCAATAACACTGGAAGCAATAAATAAATAAACATATAGATAAATAAATATTAAGCTAGTTAATACCACACCCACAGAATGGATACTGCTACAAAGAAAAAGAAAAACACATGTTGGGGAGAATGTGGAGAAATTTGAATTTTGGGAGTCAGGCAGTAGCTGCTGCAGGTTAAGCACACGTGGCATGAAGCACAAGGACCAGACTAAGGATCCGGGTTCGAGCCCCCGGCTCTCCACCTGCAGGGGTGTCACTTCACAAGCAGTGAAGCAGGTGTGCAGATGTCTCTCTTTCTCTCCCTCTCTCTGTCTTCCCCTCCTCTCTCCATTTCTCTCTGTCCCATTTAAGAATGCCAATATCAATAACAACAATAAAAAAACAAGGGTAACAGAAGGGAACATATTTTTAAAAAAATCTTGAATTTTATGCACAACTCTTGTACACTGGTCAAAATGTATGATGTGGCCAGTATAAAACCTGTATGGAAGCACCTCCAAAAATTAAAAATAGAGAGTCACCATATGATCCATCTGACAGTGTATACTAAGATAATTTAAAGCAAGGTCTGAAAGAAATAATTGTGCACTCATATCTACATCAGTATTATTCACAACAGCCAAAAAATGGAAGAGATCCAAGTGCTCATTAATGGATAAATGGGTAAACAAAATGTGATATATACAAAGAACTATTATAGTCGTTAAAAGAAAGGGTAACCCCAAGGGCATCATAAGTTACATAACCTACTCAGAAAAGGAAAAATACCCTATGATTTGCTTTATATAAGGCACCAAAAGAATTCAGAGTCAGAGGCAGAACTTATAGTAGTAGGTTCCAAGCACTGGTGGAGAGGCAAATCAGTGTATTACTTGGCAGGCACAGAATTTCAGTTTTGCAATCTGCAGGGATTGTTTCCACATCAATGTTTAATGTGCTTGACACTACTGAGTTGTATGCTTTAAATGTTCAAGATGGTAAATCTTTAAATATATATACATGGAGAGAGAGAGAAAGTAAATGGGTAAAGAGAGTGAAAGAGACCAATCCAGTGAAGCTCAAACCTAGGTTTTGTAAGTAGCAAAGCAATGAGCTATTTCAAAGATGGTAACCTTCATCTGTATTTCACTTTAGTTATATTTTCATGTGCTGGTAGGTCCTATCATACGTAGAATTCACTGTTCCTGAGCTCACTTTTTTTTTTCCACAGAAAGGGAAGGGAGAGAAACAACACAGCACTGGTACTATGGAACTCTGGTTTGGAATCAAATACAGGTCATAGCATGACACATGGCCTACTATGTGAGCTTTTTGGCTATTAAGCTAGCCAGCCAAAGGCTTTCCTGCTGTGCTAATCATAAGCACTGCTTCTCTACACAAGTGCAATTTGATCTGGACCTCACCTTGCAGCCCAGGAGCTGGAACCACAGTGAATCTGACCCACAGGTCCCTGTCAGAAAAGCAAATTGCTAGTGAAGATGAATAGAAATTGTGAAGAGAATTGATGCATGTAGGTTTAAAATGGTCTTTTGTAAAAAAAAAAAAAAAAAAAAAAAACGGAAACAATCAGAAACAAGAGCAGTAACAAAAGCAAGAAAGAAAGTGAATGAATGCAATGAAGGGCTTTGCTGATAATACTAAGAAAGACTCCGAAGAAGGTGAGCTTGGCAATGAAGAGAAGGCTGATAAACTGTGTATTTGAAATACAGACTCCATTCATTAAAGCTATAGCAAGACTTAAAAACATTAAAAAGAGACTTTTTTTTCCTGCTTTATATCTTCATGCTTTTCAACCACTAAGTTACAGATGTTACTATGACACGAACCTGACTTCCTTGGGCAGACGACTTCACCATTGTGTCCTGGAACCCCACCTCTCCAGAGTCCTGCCCCACTAGTGAAAGATAGGAACAGGTGGGAGGGACTGGGCGGTGGTGCACCTAGTTGAGCACACATTTTACACTGTTCCAGGTTCAAGCCCCCGGCCCCCACCTGCAGGAGGAAAGTTTTGCAAGTGGTAAAGTAGTGCTGCAGGTGTCTCTCTCATTCTCTCCCTATTTCCCCCTTGCGTCTCGATTTCTGGCTGTCTCTATCCAAAAAATAAAGATAAAAAATTTTAAAAGAAACAATAAAAAAGGAAATATATTTTAAAAAGAAGAAGAGGAAGAAGGAGGAGGAGGAGGATAAGAAGAAGAAAAAGGAAGGGAGGAAGGAAGGAAGGAAGGAAGGAAGGAAGGAAGGAAGGAAGGAAGGAAAGAAGGAAGGAAGGAAGGTCTCCAGGACACATGTGTCCTGGAGCTCTGCTTCCCCAGAGCCCCACCCTACTAGGGAAAGAGAGAGACAGTCTGGGACTATGGATTGACCTGTCATTGCCCATGTTCAGCGGGGAAGCAATTACAGAAGCCAGACCTTCCACCTTCTTCATCCCACAATGACCTTGGGTCCATACTCCCAGAGGTTAAGGCATAGGAAAGCTATCAGGGGAGGGGATGGGATACAGAGTTCTAGTGGTGGGAACTGTGTGGAGTTGTACCCCTCTTATCCTATTGTTTTGTCAATGTTTCCTTTTTATAAATAAATAAATAGAAAGAAAGAAAGGAAGGAAGGAAGGAAGGAAGGAAGGAAGGAAGGAAGGAAGGAAGGGAGGGAGGGAGGGGATGGGGCTATGGATAGATCTGTCAATGTTCATGTCCAGTGGTGGAGAAGCAATTACAGAAGGCAGACCTCCCATCTTCTGTACCCCATAATTATCTTGAATCTATACTCCCAGAGACTAGGAAATCTTCCAATGGAGAGGATGGTATAGGGAATTCTGGTGGTGGGAAATGTGTGGAATTGAACCCCTCTTATCCTATGGTCTTGTCAATCATTATTAAATCAATAAAAATAAATAAATAAAATATTTATCTATCAAGACTAATAAAGGAGATATATAGAGAACTACAACAAATGCATATTAACAAGTCCCACTGCATAATTTATAGGCAGTTTTATTGAATTACTTTGAATTTTTCTTCTAAAAAGAAATATACAAATCTTCTTAAAATATCAGAGGGATAGCAATATGGACATTCAAATGTCTGAAAGAACAGTGTCTTTAAATGACATTTTAATCATTTTGTTGGGAGGGGGTTAATGGATGGCAGTACAGTTGTTGACACATGGGTACATTTTCTCATATTCTTCTGATAGGTGTCTGTAAAACACTTCCACCCCCAATTTACATTGCTCTCCATGCACTTAATTCCCCACTTTTCCCAGAGTCCTTTGCTTTGACGCAATATATCACACTTAGTCCAAGTTTCACTTTGCATGTTCCCATTTTACCATGACATTCTTGATTCTCTGTTGTCTTATATTCAGGACTTCTGGATCTAGGGAATGATATTACTCCCTTCTGACTTGTTTATTATTTTGGCCATCTCTAAGTAACCAAAAATAAAAACTCACCAGGATCATCTGAGGACCTCCTCTAGCTCTATCTCCCTAGTTTTACCTGCAGAAATATGTCATTAATGAATAATAACCCTAGGAGGAAATGTTCCAACTGTTGACAGGAATTAGCACTTATTTAGCTATTTTTTAAAGCTCATTAAGGTTTATGGTGCTCTTGTTTATGTAGTGATGCTGTTTCTGTGCTGCACTGTCAATCTTCAGTTAAAGGAAGCAGCTGGAGTGCTAAAGGATGTGGACTTGCAGATTATTAATATGTCACCAGAGAATAATAAAACTAATCCTTTGCAATTATTATTGTCCTTTTATTCCCAGCATTCTTTCAACTGAAGTAAGTCCAATGATTGCTTTTCCTATAGGAAGCTGGCTCTTGGCACATATGTGAGCTTTACCCTCTCAGAACATTCTTCCTTCCATGGTAAAATCAATATTATTCATTCCATTTCTCAAATCTGAAACCCCGGAGTCCTCAGAGTCTACACATGGCCCACAGATATAAAAGAAGTGCTCCACTTCGCGTATCATTAGAGAAATGGAAATTAAAACTACAGTGAGATTCTGTAGCACACCTGTAAGAATGCACTATGTCAGCTAAACAGGAAATGACAAGTGTTGGGGAGGTTGTGAAGAAAAAAGGAACCTGCACTGCTTGTTGGAACGCAAACCAGTGCCTCCCCTTTGGAAGACTGTATGGAGTGTACTTGAACAAACAAAAATGGAAATGCATTATGATCCAATAATACCACTCTTAGGCATTTATCCAAAGGACACTGAAACACTAATTTGAAAGGATATATGCATACAATATTCAAAGAGTGCGAGCAGCCTAATTGCCTACCAACAGATGGCTGGCTAAAGAAGTTATGGGATATCTATTTCATGGAATCCTATTCTGAAGTCAAAAGGTATTGTGTGTCCTTTGAGACAAAATGCATGGAACTGGAGTTGATTATGCATAGCAAAATTAGTAAAGAGATGAAAGACAATGACCAGATGGTTTCACTCATATGTAGCATCTAGAATATATATAAACTTGAGGAAAAAAGCTGTTCCTAAGAATCTGTGACAATTATGGTGGTTATCTATTATTTTAGGGAGCTGAGAGGGTGGGGACACAAAACCTTGGTGGTGGGTACAGTGTGGAACTATATCCTGTAATCTTACAATCTTATAACCCATGGTAATCTTAAGTAAAAAATAAAAAAAAAAACAAAGTGAGTTCTGTATACAGCTCTAAGATAGACAATTCATATTTATTCTATCAGTTGATCCTCAGAACCTCTGCTTTCTGGAGTGAATACCATTATTTCTGTACCCATTTTAGAGACAGGAAACTCAGATTTAAAGAGTGATTTTCTCCAAGATTTTATAGCAAGTAGCACAACTAAGATTCAAGCTGGGGGTCTGCCAAAACTAATTCTTGTCTTCCTGCCTCTCTCTCTCTTTCTCTCTCTCTCTCTCTCTCTCCCTCTCTAAATTTATTTATTTATTTAAATAAATGAAAGGGAACAAGAGGCAGAGACAGAGAGGAGAGAGAGAGAGAAAGAGAGAGAGAGAGAGAGGGAGAGGGAGAGGGAGAGGGAGAGGGAGAGGGAGAGGGAGAGGGAGAGGGAGAGGGAGAGGGAGAGGGAGAGGGAGAGGGAGAGGGAGAGGGAGAGGCCTCAGCACCAAAGCTTTCTACAATTCAGTGGTGGCCAGATTTGAACCTGGGTTGCTTACATGGGAAAGCAGTACACTATCCAAGTGAGTTACGATTCTCTTAAGCACTAAGCTATGTCTTTATTCCTATATCATTCCAGACCCAATTTTTAAGTTTGTAAAGGCAACTCTAAAATGTGTGCCAGCTGTGCTCAGGCATTGTAATGAATGTGCTTCAACTTTTCTTTTAGGTTCTAAAGACTGATCATTTATTAAGCTTACCCAGAGCTGAATTACCATTAAAAAAAAAAAGGGCATAGTCCCAGGAAGAGTTTGAAATTTTAGTACTTGAACTAGAAAGGCAGAAGTATTACATGGTGTCCTACAATTCCCAAATATTTTCTACTTGAGTAATATTTCCTCTAGACTTCTCTCAATAGTGATTTTTTTAAATGCTTTTAGTATTCTTCAGTGTTTTAGCTGCTATAATCTGTTCTGAATACAATATTCTTAATCCATCAAAAGTGTCATTTCTCTTTACAACCAAAGCTTGGCCCAATAATACCAAATAATATAAATGATGTCTTACTTGATGACTATTTTATGTTCCCTACAGCCACTGGTGGGACTAGACACTTGCTGCAGCTATCAATTTCCCCCTCAGAAAATTTAAATCTCTGCTTAAAACATTAACTTCTTCATTTAATTTTTTTCTTGCTAAGGGTTCACAGCTGACTTTTATGGCCCTGAGATGATAAATTTTAATGTCTTTCATTCCTCCTTCTTTGATCAACTTCCTCCACTTTCTATTTGAATGCAATTGTACCTTTCTGAAAAGCATTTGTCACTTGCTGGTTTGCATATTTCAGGCACCCAGATGTGGCTGGTGCATTGTGAAGGCAGGTTTTCTTGCAGAGTAACAGAAAGATAGAAAGCAACTGTATGCTTTTCATGAGACTTCTGTTAATAGTACACTTTTTAACATCAGTAAATCTTCTAAGTCTGGATCTTGGCAGGAGATAAATTCCCAGAGAGAGTTATCATACTAAATCTTGTCATTGTCACATAGCAGACATGGATTGAGTATATCTTTTAAACTACTGAACCGTAATTATGAAAACAAAAATATTTAAACACATTTTGCACATTCTCCCAATTACTCACCCAAAAGCAAAGGAAAAAACTTGGGGGATTTATTTTTGCAAATCCAAATGCCCCTAGCTTTTTATATTCACACAGCTACTTTTTATATTTTTTATATTTTTTTATTTTCCCTTTTGTTGCCCTTAATTGTTTTTTATTGTTGTTGTAGTTATTATTGTTGTTGTTACTGATGTCATCATTGTTGTATAGGACAGAGAGAAATGTAGAGAGGAAGGGAAGACAGAGGGGGGAGAGAAAGATAGACACCTGCAGACCTACTTCACTACCTGTGAAGCGACTCCCCTGCAGGTGGGGAACCAGGGGCTCAAACAGGGATCCTTACACCAGTCCTTGCTCTTTGCGCCACCTGCGCTTAACCCGCTGTGCTACCGCCTGACTCTTCTCACATAGCTATTTAAATGTTGTACAACATTTAATCACATGGGAAAAATATGAATAGTCAGTTAAAAAAACTCACTATGCAACAGAGTATAGTTTTTTATGCATATGAAGACTGGGGAGATTGATAAGAGTTCACTTAGGGATGCCAGCATTAAATATTAACTTGTGCTTTTTGTTTCTCTGTTTTCTAAGTTTTCTAGATGAGTACATATTGCTTTTACAACTGAAAAATGATTTATAATGTAAAGTAGAAGTTCCTTGCATTTAGAGTGCTATTTTAAATCAAATAGGAGCCAGAGATCAATTTCTTTTTCTTTTAATAATATTTTTATTATCTTTATTATTGGATAGAGACAGCCAGAAAAATAAAGAAGGTAGGGAAAGATAGAAAGGAAGAAAGAGAGACATCTTCAGCAGTGCACTTGCAAAGCTGTCCTCCTACAGGTGGAGATCTGGGACTCAAACGCAGGTCCTTGTGCATCATACCATGTGCATTCAATCAGGTGCACTACCACCTGGCCCCAAGATCTTCTTCTTCTTCTAGCATTTGCCCTTCTTCCGTAGCCAGTCAACAGCGTCAGGTTGAGCCTGATGTAAAGTTTCGAGACCTTCTTTGAATCTGGAGAGGTGGCAGTCGTTGACTATGTGGGTCATAGTCTGTCTGGAGCCGCAGGGGCAGTTCGGGTTGTCTCTGGCTCCCCAGCGATGGAACATAGTGGCGCACCGGCCATGGCCTGTTCGATAGCGATTGAGGAGGGCCCAATCATAACGTGCTAGGTCAAAGCCGGGTTGACGCCTGCAGGGGTCTGTGATGAGGTGTTTGTTCTTTACCTCAGCTGACTGCCAACTCTGTTTCCAAGAGTCTGGAACAGAGAAGTTCAGTGTAGGCATAGGGGACCAGATTGGGTGACGAGACGTCAAGCGTTGGACAGGGTGGGCGAAGATATACGCGTATATTGGCAGGTCCGGTCGAGCGTAGACATGGGAAATGAACTTAGATGATGCCACATCCCGACGAATATCTGGCGGGGCGATGTTGCTAAGGACTGACACCCATGGAACCGGGGTGGAACGGATGGTTCCAGAAATTATCCTCATGGAGGAATATAATTTGGAATCGACCAAGTGGACATGGGGGCTACGGAACCATACTGGGGCACAGTATTCTGCAGTGGAATAGCATAATGCCAGAGATGGTGATCGTAGTGTGGAAGCATGAAAAAGAAAAGAAAAGAAAGTGTTGCTATGCTTCACATTGGTTTGGTCTCGCCTCCCGCCTCTGGGAGATTGTGGTTTAGCCCTGCTAGTTTTGTCCCCGCCCCCGAGCCCCTAGGGACTTCCAGGTTCTCCGCTGCAGCCACTGGAGGAGAAAGATGGAGAAGCACATGGTGTGGTGATTTGCCCGCTCATGAATAAAGATTAAACTGCATTCTCTGCCCAGCCGTGTGTCCTCGAGTCTCTGTCTACCGCCGCGAAGCTAGTCCGACCTACTAGAGCCCCGAACTCTAATAACAAGAAAGGTGTTGAAAATAAACTAGTAATATTTGTGGATATATTGAGGACACTGGTAAAAATCATTATATTCTCAACTAACAGGTTGTAATAATTCTTATCTACATTTAACACACTGAAAATTTAGTCTTAGAAGTTCACAGAAGCTACCCAAGTTTGAATAGGTTAAGTTAGACAGATTCCAGACTACAAACACCTCCAAATGTGCTGTCATTGCCCCTGAGCTGAAGAACATTTCTATATGTCACTGAACTACCAAACAGAATCTATTTTTCCCATAGAAAGAAGTACTGAGTACCATCCCCAGCACTATATCAAAAGCATATTTCTACACCGTTTTATACTTGCTTTTAAAAGATATATGTGTCTATATAAAATATTAAGTCTTTCCACTACAATTTATTAGCATGTTATAGTTTATGAGACATTTTGCACACCCATTAGTCTTCCTAAGAAGTTGATTCATTCACTTTGTAACTGAAACACCATCAAACTACATTTAAAATATTTAACAACTTTTGTAAATAAATAAAAATATGTAAATCAGAAATGAAAATCTTTGCCCCTATATGTATATATTTATAGAAATGGTTAAATGGTATAAATTGAAACAAAAATGCCTTACCTGAACAATAATTTCTTCCAATAGTAGAAGTTACTGGTTTCATTTTTTGTTGGATGAGGTTGTTGTTAATTGATATTTAGTCCCTTTCTGAGACACAATTTAGCAGAAATTGTAATCCAATTCTTATTTTTAAAAATACTTTGCTTATTTATTTATTGAATAGAGACAGACATAAACCAATAGGGAAGGGAGAGAGAGAAAGGGAGGAGAAATAAAGAGAGATACCTATACAGTACTTCAACTTGGATACTGATCACTGCAAACTGTGACATGTACACTTTACCTGAGCTGCCACCCCACTCAGCCCCTTGATGATAAAATTCTTCTAAATTGATCGTCATTTAAGTATTTTGTAGTCTTGTGAATTTCTGTTTAAGATCATCAATGTGTTGTTTAAGGGTCTGAGTCCTCTCACAATTTACAATGAAATAATACAATTATATACAATTGTTTGCCAGTTCCTAATAATGTCTAAGTATTTCCTGTATGTATTGGCTCTATAGTCGAGTCATAGAAAACATTTGATGGCTTGTCCTAGTTAATTAGGTCCAAGTTTTCCTGCTTCTGTACTCAAATCTTGACTGGGTTACATTTGTTATAAATAACTACAGTTTCCTCATCTGTAAAATGGCAATTATTGTAATCATTACAACACTCAAGTAAGTCTCTCTGTATGATATCTGGTGCAGAACACCTGAGCAAAGCTTAGCTTTGGGGGCTGGGCAATGGCACACCCAGTTAAACACACATAGTACGAAGTACAAAGACCTGCACAAGGAACCTGGTTCAAGCCCCCATCCCGCACCCACAGGGAGGGCGCTTCACAAGTGCCCTGGTGAAGTAGGTCAGCAGGTGTCTATCTTGCTCTCTACCTCTTAATCTCCCATCCTCTCTCAATTTCTCTTTCTCTTATCTAATAAAATGGAAAAAAACGGTCTCCAGAAGTAGTGCATGCATAGCTCTGGCACCGAACCCTAGTAAAAACCCTGGAGGGATAAAGGAAGGAAGGAAGGAAGGAAGGAAGGAAGGAAGGAAGGAAGGAAGGAAGGAAGGAAGGAAGGAAGGAAGGAAGGAAGGAAGGATCTTAGTTCTCACATTTCAAAAAAATGCATTATAATTTTTGCCCATGATGAGTGGATAGTTCAAGAGTTTTCAAATATTTAGCTCATTAGATCAAGATACAATTCCTCCCTATGACTCCTGCTATCCTCACTGTTTCCCTCATTTTTCAGGAGTACCCAATGTGTAGGGGAGGCAATTACTACAATCTCCACTATTTCTGTCACCCTCCTCCTCACCATTCTTCCTGTTCCTCCAATACTCTCAGATTAAAAAATCACAAAGACACTGCACTTTCTATAAGCAAAAACACATGGGGTGATTCCAGAGTAAAACACTCTCTGTGTCATAATATGAAAAATAGTCATATTGAACAAAAATAATACTTTTACTATGGGCCCAATATTACAGGTTATAGGTTTTCACCAGAGATCCAGCACAGGTGACATTAGTTTCTCAAGTTGGAAGCAAACATACTATGGCTTTCATCTTCTTTGACAAGGTCAAAACTTGCTGTGGCATAGAATGAGTATAAGAACAGAAGCTATAGTTTTCACTCACTACTAGTAAGGTGAGTCCCTAGGCCTGTTTATGGGAAAAACATCAATCCAGAACTTTTGGGTTGTTAAGAGTGGCTCTATGTGATTAATCTATGTGATTAATTGATACTGTCCATTAACTTTTTTTGATGACAGAATACAGGAATATCCAGGAAATTCCCAGGGCACACAGCTCAGGGAGCAGAAGAAACACTTTAAAGATGTAGACGTTGCCAGTTCCTAATTATGAACTAATATGAAAAGTTGTCCATAGTCTTTCTACATTATATCCACACTGCTGTGCACTAGTCAAAGATAAGTCTGCACCTTGAAACTGGTACCTTCCAACTGCTTGACCTTGCAACTGTATCCACCTGCGCTCAACTTTAGAGATCTGCTCACTCTGCAGATGCCCTTCCACATGAGCATGAGAAGAAAATAAAATGCAAATTTTTTACCAAAAAATGGTATAAAGCAGGTTAATTTAGGCAAATTTCATTAGCCATACTGAACACTATTTCTGCTGGCAGAGGGGCTCCTCTGGCAGAAGTCATTCCTTGCCTGGACAAGACCTTGAGTTTGATCCCTGCACCACACGTGATGAAGCAGTAAGACATGTGATGAGTAGTTCGCTCTTTTTCTCTCTCCTTCTCTCCTCAAACTCTCATAAAAATAACTATTTTGGAAAACAAACAAATATTTTGGGGATCACATGGTATCTCAGGGGGTTAAGCACATATGGCACGAAGCACTAAGACCAGCATGAGGATATCGGTTCCAGCTCCTGGCTCCCCACCTGCATGGGGGTCGCTTCACAAGAAGTGAAGCAGGTCTGCAGGTGTCTACCTTTCTCTACCCTTCTGTGTCTTCCCTTCCTCTCTCCATTTTTCTCTGTCCTATTCAACAACAATAACATCAACAATAATAATAATAATAACAACAAAAAGAACAACAAGGGCAACAAAAATGGGGGGTGGGCTCCAGGAGCAGTGGATTCACAGTGCCAGCACCAAGCCCCAGCAATAATCAATAATGAATTTGTTGGAGGCAATAATAATAATAGTAATAAATAAAATAAATATTTTGAAAAAAGAAAATACTTGCAATTCTTATACTTAAAAGTGGGCATTCTCTCTACTTCTGATGGGTGTAGAGAGAAAGACTTTTAAGAAGAACTAAGAGGGAGTCAGGCTGTAGCACAGCAGGTTAAGTGCAGGTGGTGCAAAGCACAAGGACCAGCATAAGGATCCTGGTTCGAGCTCCTGGCTCCCCGCCTGTAGAGGAGTCGCTTCACAAGCAGTGAAGCAGGTCTGCAAGTGTCTATCTTTCTCTCCCCCTCTCTGTCTCCCCTCCTCTCTCCATTTCTCTCTGTCTTATCCAACAATGACGACAACAATAATAACTACAACAATACAACAAGGGCAACAAAAGGGAATAAATAAATAAATATTTTTTAAAAGAACTAAGAATAGAATTATCCCAGCTCTCATCTCTCTTGCCAGCAAGAGAGTGTGACAGCATACTTGCCAATGTCTCTCCAGTCTCCATCACTGCCTTTGGGTTCCCAATTCACCAAGACAATGAGCAACCAGTCTGCCACCCTTCCACCCATCAATATAAACTATATTCACTGTGTATCTGATATTATGGTAGGAGGCAAAGGTGTGTCATAATTAAGTCAAGATAAAAAAATATCAAATAGGAATGAATGCAATATATCCTCTTAAAAAAAGGAATACAGTCTCATGGAGATTTTTTTTTTTTTTTGTAACTGAAAGACCCAAAAGCATAGCATCTGAGAGTTCAGGCTTTAAACACGAGCAGACTAGTCTTGGGAACATTTACATCCAGGACAGGCTATCACTGTAACAGAGACAGAGGACATTTTTGAAGGAGAAAACTGAGCTTTAGCTAAATAAGAGAAGATGTGTACATTTAAAGTAGAGTTTTTAACAAACCTCTGGTTCTACTTGTGCTCGGTTCCAGTTCAGTAAAATACTGCAATATTCCCAAAGGATTTATCTTACAGTGTCTCTTCTTACTTGAAATATCTCCATCGTTTGCCCAAGTTGTAATATTCCCTAAGGATCTATCGTATACTGTCTATTCTCTGCTGAAATCCCTCCTCACTTACTCTGAACTCTCTGAAAACCCAGATGTGACTTACATGACCCTCTTCTAGCCTAAACCCACATACTCGTTAAACCTGTGGCTTTTGCATGTGGATTTATTGCCCTTTCCACCCATGTTGCAGCTAGTCTCAGCTTCTCAGCAAATGTAATTATTTGCACAAGCTTTCTCACTGCCCGAGATGCTTTTCTCCAGTGTCTTCACTTTTTTTTTTTTCACATAATGAAAGCAATTCAATTCAAAACCCAAATTAAATGTGACGTCTTTTTTCCTGGGGGGCGGGTTTCTTTCTTTCCTCTAGAAAAGCTATTGGGTTATTGGAAGAATCATGATGTATTTTTCTGGTTTGTTGTTGCTGTTTGTTTGTTTGTTTGTTTGTTTGTTTGTTTTTGCCAGAGTACTGCTCAGCTCACTCCCACTCATGTTGATGTGAGGGATTGAACCTTATTTCTCTATATTTCTCTATGCAAAACTTTGTCACTACTTTTCAACTACCCAGCAGTACTCCTTATTCTATCAGTACCCAAAATACTTAGTCCACTATAATTTATGACTTCGTCTCCCCCTGAAGGAAAAGCTTAGCATGATTTTATTTCTGAATGTCTAGTCTCTGATGCAGGGATCCACAAATTTTTCTGTAAAGTTAATAATATTTGAGGTTCTGAAGATCATCTAGGCTGTCTCAGCTACTCAACCCTGTCACTGTAGATCAAAAGAAGTCACAAGTAATAGTTAAGTGAACGGATGTAGCTAAGACCCAATAAATTTTTGAGTTTTCCAGCCCTTGGGCTGTAGCAGAATATCCAACACACAGTGGATATAGGTGCATGCCTAGAAAATTAACTCTCTTGTCCTTGATTTTGAAGGAGAGTAGAATCCAGCTGTGTTGACAGAACTTTATCATCCTTCATAATAAGTGAACTACAACACTGGAAAGGGAACAAATTTAAATAAGAGCAAAACGGCCTTCTGAAAAATGAAGACATTCTGCACCGTCTTCAAAGTTCAGTTTCACTGAAACATCAAAACCTGTGGGGGAGGATATAGAGTGTCCCTGATCAAAGCCCATTGGCAGGAAACTCTAGCAAATCTCCTGAGATTTAAAAAAATCACTTTATATGTGAAGGAAGACAATTGTTTCTGAATTTGCCCAAAAGCTAATCTCTAGCCTTGTAGTCTAGCAATGTATGCATTTAGAACTCCTCAGACAATGTGTGGAGTTCAGTGAAAAATATGCCTAGAGAAACTACAGTACTGAGTCAATCTTGGTGTGAGGCACTTGAATCTAAGCACTGTTAAAGATGGGCTTTTCTTCTCATCTTTTTTACTCTAAGTCACAAGTCAGTTTTTCCCCCTTAGTCCCTGTGGAATGGACCTTGCAGGAGCCACTCTTTCCATGAAGCAGCAGGTGCCTGTAATAAATGGAGTTTGGGTAAAATGATAACAATAAGTATAGTAATAATAATGATAATAATAATAAATACATATATATAACAGAACCCAGGCTCACCATCTAGAATCAGTTAGCATGCATATCAGGCTTTTGCATCCACCATGAGAATATCATCCTCAGAGGAAAAGAGTGTATCTCCTGCTACTCAGCTGATAAAATACATGTGGCATATTGACGCATCCCTGTTAAATGACATCTACATATCCTAACAAAAGGAAGATATAGGCTCCCTCCAGTAACAAATCCACTGTGAACTTTTTATATGAAAGAATGAATAAATGATGAAACACTCGAAATTATATAGGAAACCTTGCTCTGTCTCTGCAAGAATTCCAAATCTTTGGCTTTGAAAGGTTCTAAATCAAATGTCCCTGAGAGCTACCCATGGCCTGACTTCCAACACATTCCCTGTGCTGTTATGTGACAGACTAGCATTCTGGCTACACAGGAGTTGATACAAGCTAACAGCTTTTACATTTTTCTTTGTTGACCTTGGTGAGCACAAGTTCACAGTCCCTAAATTCCTGCAATCCAAAGATCACCACAGAAATATGTTTGGCATAGCATTCCATATTTTCTCTGGAGCTGTCAGGACCAAAGTAGTGACAGCACTACATTTCGTTACATTGCATCTGCTAATATAAGCCAACTGTTTCGTTCAGTGGTCACTAAATCTATCAGTCCTCTCTCACAGGTTGCTCTGCCATACAACAACCCTATTAGCCCTTCAGCCTCCAACATCCAGGGGGAAAAAAAAAAACTTTACCAGTATCTATCTGAGAAAAATCACATAAATATTAAAAAGACTGAAGGACTTATCAGAACAGACATGTGATATTATGGGATTTGTAAATCAATTTACAGCAGTGTGATATACAGTGTAAGAATCAAGAGGCAATAACCGTTTTATGAGGGAAGATCATAAACCTGTCAAATGTTCTACCCCTATGTGCATAAAAGACTGTTCTACTGCCAAAAATTGATGCTGTCACAGACATTATACAGCGGAGCTAATGCATTCCTAATTTTATTATTAGTATTGTCTTTATAATAACCTCCTTTCAAAAAAGTAATTTCATTTTTCTGCCATTTTCACAAGGGTCCTCTACATGGCTGTGTAGAACTTTTTCACAGCAAGCTAGAAAAGATCTGTGTAGTAATTTTTACATTCATTCCATACCCCCAAATTTTGTAACCAATAGTTTCAAGTGGTCTGTATGTGCAATTAATCACCAGCCTCTTTATTCCCATACTTTTTTTTTTTTTGCTATTTGTAGAACTATTTTTTTTCTCAGAAAGACATGAAATTCCAGTCTGTTACACAGAAGTGTAAGGGCTCCCAAGACTGCATCAAAACATACAGGACAAATGTCTCATTACAGAAGGAGCACTGGCTGGAGAAAAGTCTCTACAGCAAGCAGAATCATGCTTTATTGGCAGAATGCTGTTTAGCTTTCAGCAATATATCCCATATATTTTGGTGTTCTGACAGTTTCAGTTTCAGAGTGAGTGTATACATGAGACTCAGACATTCCCATAAGTTGTTCAACCTTGGGTAAGTCACTGCATCACTCAGAGAATATATTTGAACAATAAGAACACAGATACTTGTCATTACATCTAGCAATATGTTTACTGTATCAAATAAGAAAATAGACTGGATGGTAGTTTGAAAACTACACAAAAATGTGCAGAATATTATCTAGAGTGAAGGTCCTGAAGTCAAAATAACTATCAGGATTAGAATCCTGACACCTTGTTGTAGAACTAGAATAATTTATTTCATCTCAGCCTCAGTTTTCTCACCATTATAAGGAGACAATAATAATTATTGTGGGGGCTGGGCAGTAGCATAGTGGATTAAGTGCACATGCACAAAGCTCAAGGGCCAGCTTAGGATCCCGGTTCAAGCCCCAGCTCCCCACCTGCAGGAGGTCGCTTTGCAAGAGGTGAAGCAGATCTGCAGATGTCTAGACATCTGTCCTTCTCTCTTTCTTCCCTTCCTCTCGTGATTTCTCTCTGTCCTGTCCAACAACAATAACGACAACTACAAGGGCAAAAAAAATGGGAAAAATGACCTCCAGGAACAGTGGATTCGTAATGCAGGCACCAAGCCCCAGCAATAACCCTGGAGCCCTGGAGAAAAAAAAATATTGTATAAGAATTCTGTAAGCAACAGTGCCTACATAACAAATAAACATGCATAAATGGTAAGGAGAAAGTACATACAAATATTTGTGTTTAAATATTCACATTTAACCAAAGATTTCCTACACTCTATTTTTCAGTGTGCCTTCATGACTTGCTCATAACACCTGTGTACATTCATTGAATAAACAATGAGAGAACATGGAGTTCACACTCAAAACCCATTCATCACTATTCCCTCCCCTAAGATATTAGGCCTACTCCTCTCCTCTTCATCCAGCCACTATAATGAGGCAAATTCAATCAGTGATCAGGACCACTGATCACTGCACACATATGTCAAAACATTCTCCCAGAGTTATGAATCCACCACTGAATTCCACTAAGGAATGTGTTTTGCTAAGTGAAGCCATGCTGAACTAGGTTATCCCTCTTGGGAAGAGGGTCAAGAACTAGTCATACCAAGTCAAGTAGATAGACAGGAATAGAGTTTACCATTTCCCTTCAATGCATCAAATAGATCTAAAGTACTGCAAACAACATAAGAGCTCTTCAAAGCCTTCAAAGTATAAGTCATTTTACCTGCAATGGGTAGCATCTCATTAGAAAAATCTATTGTCAACTCGGTAACAAAATAGAATGTGTAACTCATCTTTGGAACAGGTATGCAGACAGATATTTTGATTGAACTTCTTCTTCAATATATTTACCTAGCACATCCATAATGAATCACACTAGTTTATAGTGTTGGATGAACCAGTGTACTGATCACTGAGATGGTACTTAGGCAGTAGCTGGCATTTACATATGCTTGAAGTTCACGTCTAAAGTTCACACTAAAAAAGAGCTATAGAGGTTGCTTCCATTTTTTTTCAGATAGGAACAGAAAAATTGCAGATATCACAAGAAGCAATTAGTTATGATTACTTAAGTGGTGTTGATACCCATTCTAACTAACTTTACCCAAGATCTAGTCAAATGACCTTTGTCATTCACGGAATCTCTCCAAACCACTTCATCCACCAGTTACATTGAGATCAAATTACACAATCTCTAAAGTGGTCCCCCAATGCATTATGTTTAATTTCCTCACACTTGTCAAATCATAACATGGTAAAGTGCAGTATACAAATCAAAGTGAACAAGAAAAGAAAAGAAAGAAACTAGACAAGCATTATCCAATAGAAACATTCCACAATGATAAAATATTCTCTAATTCATAATCTAGTATACTGCAGACACTGGTTATACCCATAAATACTGAGTACTTGAAAAAATGCCTGGCGATACTAAGAAAAGTGAATTATTAATTTTTACTAAATTAATTAATGTTTAAGTAGCCACATACTTCTACCGTCTATAGTTTAAATCTACACAATGATGTGCATTTCCATGATAAGTCTATCAAAGAACTAACAATAAGGAAGAAACAGAAATGAGAATGACTGAAATATAAGAGGCTGCTCACTTAGTTCATTTACAGTTTGGGCACAGTTCCATCACACACAATAACCACTTATGGCAGAAGTCCTGGACCAGGTGGTATTTTCCTACTTCATCTCTTTCATGTAAAACAGTTATTTTAGTCCCAACAAAGAAGTTTTAAACTTCTTGGGTGACCTACTGTGTGTACAGGGTAACTATAACATCATCCAAATAGTGGCACTTTTTGACAATGAAAGGTGTCTCTATGATTAATGACAGTAATACAGGTATATCCCAGGACTACCCAAGGCAAATCTAGACACAGTCACCAAAATTTGGAATTGTAATCACAGGTCCTCTGACCCTCAGAACATGGAAAAGTCAAAGTCAACACTTGTCATATCAAATTACTCGGTACAGATATTTTACAAAACATAGCACCTGGGCACGTTTTAAAAATCTGGACTTGACGCCCCTACACCCTCAACCTCTGAAGGTGGCACGGTAAATAGAACATTGTACTTATGCACATGAGGTTCCAGGTTTGGTCCCTAGCACTACATACAGTAGAAATAAACATAATGGTAGGAAGGGAGAGAAATAATTCAGATGAGATAAGCAGACCTTTTTGAAGAACTATTCAACTAAGATTTTTATGAAAAAGAGTCAGGCTAGGAAGATCATAGCAAAGAATGTTCTTGGCAGAGCAATAGCATATGCAAAGACCACAAGGTTCAAACAAGTTTGCAAAGACCAATAAACTGAAAAACCTTACGTTTCAGCATAGTGATCAAGGGGAGAGTGACACTAGGTAAGATTAATGATAATGGGCAAAAGACTAGATTATACAGAAGTTTGTGGGAAGCCAGAGGTTTTGATGGCGGGTTGTTCTAGTTTATGGTGTATAATTTTGTCTAACTACTCTGTAGGTAACTATCTGGAGAAACGAGTTGAACCAATTATTCAGTTTAATTGAACCCTGAGTAACTATATGAAGCCTAACCCTTTTTGTTGATTTTTTAAAATTATCTTTATTTGTTGGGTAAAGACAGTCAGAAATTGAGAGGTGAGAGGATAGAGACAGAGAGACACCTGCAGCACCACTCACAAAGTTTCCTCCCTATCAGGTGGAGACTGGGGGCTCGAACCCAGGTCCTTGCGCATTGTAACATGTTCAGGGATCAAACCGAGAAGATTCCCAAAGTTATGGTCATGAATGGAAAAATGACTGTAACTAAACAAACAAATAAACCTGACTCTAATACTATAATAATTATGGTGGTTTCCAGAGGAAAATGGGTGGAAGAGATGGAAGAAATGAGTAGAGTGAAATATTCTGATCATGGAAAGACATCAGAATTTTGGTTGAGGATGGAACAAGGAGTAATATAAATACACTGAGGGTGTAACAAGGAGTAATATAAATACATGAGGAAACACTCACGAAAGACATGTCTCTGATATCTGATTACTGTAAAAAATGGCGACTAATTCCTAGCACTGCTAAAACGGTATCATCTGTTTTCCATCTACACCATGCCTCGGCCTCGCGTGAGCTTAATGTGCAGCTTGGCGATACGAGAATCCGGCATGAAGCCCAGCCAGTCTATCTTGGTGTTACTCTCGATCACACTCTGTCATTTCACGAACATCTCATAAAAACTGCAGCAAAGGTGGGTGCGAGGAATAACATCATTGCAAGACTGGCCAGCTCCTCATGGGGCGCGAGCGCTTCCACACTACGATCATCATCTCTGGCATTATGCAATTCCACTGCAGAATACTGTGCCCCAGTATGGTTCCGTAGCCCCCATGTCCACTTGGTTGATTCCAAATTATATTCCTCCATGAGGATAATTTCTGGAACCATCCGTTCCACCCCGGTTCCATGGCTGCCAGTTCTTAGCAACATCGCCCCGCCAGATATTCGTCGGGATGTGGCATCATCTAAGTTCATTTCCCACGTCTACGCTCGACCGGACCTGCCAATATACGCGGATATCTTCGCCCACCCTGTCCAACACTTGACTTCTCGTCACCCAATCTGGTCCCCTACGCCTACACTGAACTTCTCTGTTCCAGACTCTTGGAAACAGAGCTGGCAGTCAGCTGAGGTAAAGAACAAACTCCTCATCACAGACCCCTGCAAGCGTCAACCCGGTTTTGACCTAGCACGTTATGACTGGGCCCTCCTCAATCGCTATCGAACAGGCCATGGCCGGTGCACCACTATGTTCCATCGCTGGGGAGCCAGAGACGACCCGAACTGCCCCTGCGGCTCCAGACAGACTATGACCCACATAGTCAACGACTGCCACCTCTCCAGATTCAAAGGAGGTCTTGAAACTTTATATCAGGCTCAACCTGATGCTGTTGACTGGCTACGGAAGAAGGGCAAACGCTAGAAGAAGAAGAACTGAGTGATGAATCTATATTCTTGAAATTCTATAATATTATATACCAATAAAATAAGTAAAATTATTTTTACATGACTAGAGTTAAAGAATTATGAAATCTAAGGGGTAATCACAGACTAACCCAGTAATTTTACCAGATGTCTGAAATACTTCCTGGGACCTCTCAGCATTTAGCTCATGCCTCAGAGATGCTCAAAAGATCTAGATGACCATCACCTCAGCAACAAAGAAAATGGGAGCAGAGGAGAGTGGTATTTATCAATGTTAAAAGTAAACACAGAAAACTGTTTTTACATTGTCGATTTCATCACATAATAGTATTTAAAGTGACACTTCCTCCAAAAGAAACAAAACAAAATTGTATACTGCCAATATGTCGCCTTTGTATATGAAAAAAAAAAAAACTCAGCTAATATTTGAAGGGTGTTCCTACTGATTGCCTATTGTTGTAGTTTGAGATTAGAAGAGAGAAAAAACATGGCTTCTGATTGTTACAACTCTGACAAGAAAGGTCTTCAGTCACATCTTATTAATTTACTGTGGAACAGAATGTCACATTGACATTTCAAATTATCCTGCTGCTTTGTTCACAGGATTATTTTGAGCTTAAATTCACTGAGTTTATAGCTTGGCTATTTATATGAACTAACAACTAACATCTCCTGATGTCTCGACCTGCTCACAGGACTAGATTTCACTATTTATAATGAAAGCCTAATCTTTCATGTTAAACTGTCCTAGATCTCTTTGGGTATATTATTTGTTATCTTTGTGCCTTAGTTTCCACATTTATGATAAGGAAAACAATAATATCTCCCTTATATGTTTCTTGGGAGGGCCAACTGTGATAATAACAACAAAGAATTGTTGCCAACAAAGGCAATTCTCAACACAGTAACAGCAATATTAACATTAGTTAACCTTTTTAGCAGTCCCTAACCACCATACCTCTAATTGTATAATTTAAGTATATTTATTTAGCACAAATCCTTAAATTAGGCATATAATTTTCATCTTTATTTTATAAATAAATGGTGCACTTGAAGGTTAACTTCTTTAGTAGGAATCTAGCCCAATTTGTCTATTTTCAGAGACTGTGAATTCACTCCGTTATCAAGAATGTTTATTATAGATGCCCATTTAAATTTTGACCTGCAACCAAATTTCCCTCTGAAATTCTAACTCAAATACCAATGCCCAACTGTATCCTCATCATTTCTCCTATGTTACTAACAGTATCTTAAGTTTGATAGCTACAAACTTAACAGTCTTAAATGATTTCCTCATCCTCCCCTGAATTCTATACTAACTGTAATCTCCATGTGGTTTATGTCACTGTGATCCTTACTAAAGCTGGGAAGCCCTCTTCTTCTTCTTCAATTACATACATACTTCTTTAGTAACACAAATATGCATCCAATGCGCGCGCACACACACACACACACACAGAGAGAGAAGGAGAGAGAGAGAGAGATTACTATCACATCTCTCTAAAAAATAATCATCTGGGTTCATTTTCCTTCAGTCATTTAACTGAGGATAGGATGTGGTGCCAGTGTTAGAAAAACTTTATAAACTGCACATTAAAAACTGATCCCTGGGGCTGGGCAGTGGTGCACCTGGTTAAGCACACAACAGTGCACAAGGACCTGGATTAAAGCCCTGGTTCCTACCTGCAGGAGGAAAGCTTCACACGTGGTGAAATAGAGCTACAGGTATCTCTCTCTCTATCTCCCCCTCCCCTCTCAATTTTTTCTCTCTCTCCCTATCCAATAATAAATAATAAAAAACCTGGCACCTGAATGCATGAAAAAGAGCCTCTTTCTATCCTACCCAATGATTTGAATGGGTTATACAAAAATAAACCAAAGTTATATGTTCTTCAAGTTACCAACTCTATTTTATCTACTATAATAAAAGGATTCTTAACAATACCTATTCACAGTTCTTCGGGTGATGGTTGTGGGAGTCCAGCTTCTGCAAGGATTCAAAGAAAGGGAGGGAAATGAAAGCAATCTAGAGCAAGGAACCTCAGAACCATTCAGGTAGTGGCCTGAAAAGGAATGAGGAACACAATTATTATGGATGGATGGATATATATATAATTTTGCAAAACTTTCCCATGAATTTGAATCCTTCACCGAATTATGTAATTATATGGATTATAAATTTGAGTGAGACATTCTCTCCCTCCCTAATCTGGACTGCTAGAAGATCAGAGACGGTTGTGTCCTTTACTGAACATACCCTCAGAGGTCTTGTGAGCTTCACCACCTAGCACACTGAAAGCTGTTTCAGCAGCACATGTCACCACAGCACATAGGACATGGAGATTTTGACCTCTTAAAGCTACCCAGCAGTACCACACAGGATCTGTCCTCCGATAGCTGATTCACAGATTCTACTATGAGGTTTGTGTCAGAAAAGATTTTCCATCATTTATCTCCTGAACTGGCCCTTTATATCTGGTAACACTTTTGTGTACTCGTCTAAATCTTTTCTGCATTATATGCAGGTATACATACTTTACAAATTTATTCATATACTCATACATTATATTTTTAAATGGGATTGTACTATATGCCTTGTTCAGAGATACTTGTAAAGAGTTTGAGCATAAGGGGGCCAGGTGGTAGAGTAGAGGATTAAGCACACATGGTGCAAAAACACAAGAACCTGCATTAAGGATCCCAATTCTAGCCCCTGGCTCCCCACCAGTGGGGGGGTGGCTTCATAAGCAGTGAAGCAGATCTATAGGTGTCTATCTTTCTCTCCCCCTCTCTGTCTTCCCCTCCTTTCTCAATTTCTCTCTGTCCTATCCAGCAACAACAACAGCAATGGCAACAATAAAAACAACAAGGGAAACGAAAAATGGGAAAAAAAAATAAATCAAATAAAACAAAAGTGTTTGAGCATAAGTTTTATTATTTTTTAATTTATTTTTTATTTAAGAAAGGATAAATTAACAAAACTATAGGGTAGTTTTAACAGGACATGCTTTAATGTGACTAGAGAGCATACCAGACTTGACAAAAATAACAATTGGAATCTACTTGTGACTAATATAAACTTTTTGGTAAAAACATTGTTTCAAAAAACATTTTGATAGCTAGCAGGTATCCAAAAGTAAAAGTGATTAAAAATAATAATTTCTTCCTGAGTGACTGAAAGAAAAAAATCAGTAGCAAAATTCTACATGTGATGCGAAAAATAGAAAAACTCCACCAAGTCCTCTAGCATGTGTCTTCTGAGGGTATTTTCCCCTAATGTCCTGGGAAATCAGTCCAGACAAAGCAATCAATCTCCGAGTAAAATCGTGTGGAAAGTGAACGTGCTTGTGAGCAACTGACATCTTGCAGAGCATTTTTGTAAGTCGTTCAGTCTTCTTTGTTTATAGATATTTTCAAGCCATCCCTTATAAAAACGCTCAACACAGATATTGTACACAGTAAACTATTTTAATCAGTTATTCTCAGAAGGTAGTACTAGCCCTGGCATTCTCAGAAGAAGAAAAAAAATGTCGCATTATCAATGACATCTCTAACTGAGCTGAAGAACACATGTACCACTATCGAGATAGATCTAAAGGTCAGATCTGGTTTTGCTCAATTAGGACTGAGCTATATTTTCCTACAGGCTCAGCACAACTCACGTTTTGCAGAGGATTGTATGCTACATCCCCTGTCACTGACCAGTGCCTCTCACCTTCTTATGCGCTGCACTGGTCTGCTAGTGCATGACCCAAGGGAAAGGGCTTAAGGTGGGGGATGAGAATGATTTGCAGAAAACTGTCATGGGGAGATGAGAATATGTACCCAGGAGCCAATAACTGAGCTGCAAACCATTACCCCACACCCTCCCCCAATAAATGCTTTTAAAAAATACTCCATGGGAGTTAGACGGTAGCAGAGCAGGCTAAGCGCACGTGGCGCAAAGCGCAAGGACCGGCGGAAGGATCCCAGTTCGAGCCCCCTGCTCCCCACCTGCAGGGGAGTCGCTTCACAGGCGGTGAAGCAGGTCTGCAGGTGTCTATCTTTCTCTCCCCTTCTCTGTCTTCCCCTCCTCTCTCCATTTCTCGCTGTCCTAACAATGATTACATCAATAATAATAATAACTACAACAACAATAAAAAACAAAGGCAACAAAAGGGAAAGTAAATAAATATAAAAATTTTTTTAAAAATACTCCTCTTCCACATTACCACAGGAATCTACATATGTCAATATCCAATAAATCTAGTTGTCATCACCTTTATGAAGTACCCATATGCCAGAAACCATTAAATATTATGCATAACTAATCCCTTCACATATAATTTATTTTAAATAAGTAAATTAAAGGAGAGAGCTCATCCTTTGTCATGCGTGGGGACCTGGGTTCAAGTCACTAGTCACCACATAGAAGCACCGTGCAAAGGGAAAGCTTCTCAAGCAGTGATGTTGTGCTGTGATTGGTCTCTTCTCTTTCTCTCTCACCTTCTATCTGGTGAAAAAATTTTTTTTTGCTGATAGCTATGAAATATTATAAGCATAAAGCTTCAGAAAAGCCCTGAAGATAAATAAAATTAAATTGTATAAATGAGTAAACTAAACTACAGTTTGTTAAATAACTAATGAGACAATTTAATGAATAGCTAATGTCTGAATCAAAATTTAGAAGTCAGGGGACTGGGTGATGGTGTACCTAGTTGAATGCACATGCTACAATGTGCAAGGATCCGGGTTCAAACTCTCAGTCCCCACCTGCAGGAGGAAAGCTTTGCAAGTGGTAAAGCAGTGTCACAGGTGTCTCTGTCTGTCTCCCTCTCTATTTACCCTACCCTTTCCATTTCTGACTGTTTCTATCCAATAAACAAATAAAGATAATAAAAAAGTACAAGGCAGGCAATAATCTAATCAGCTTTGAGCATGCAACTATTTTGCTGCTCCCTGGTCAAATTTTCCTCTCTCTCTCTCTCTCTCTCTCTCTCTCTCCTCTCTCTCTCTCCCTCCCTCCCTCCCTCCCTCCTTCCTTCCCTTCCCTCCCTCCCTCCAGGGTTATCACTGGGGCTCAATGCCTACACTATGAATCCACTGCTCTTGGAGGCCATCTTTTCCCATTTTGCTGCTGTTGTTGTTGGATATGACAGAAAGAAATTGAGAGAAAAGGGGAAGATAGAGAGGGCAAGAGAAAGAGACATATGTGGGCCTGCTCCACCATTTATGAAGCTATCCCCCTATAGATGGGGAGCCAGGGACTTGAACTGGGATCCTTGTGCCAGTCTCTGCACACTATGTGCACTTAACCCAGTGTTGCCATCGACCAGTGCTCCCCACTCCTGTCAACTTTTTCATTCAGATAGAGAAGCAGAGAGAGATAGAGACACAACAGCACCAGAGATTGCCCCCTCCGAATTCCCGTATGATGGCAGAACTCAAAGCTGGGCAAGACATGCACTTATCTAGTGATAGGTATGCATATTCAAAAGAGTCAAAGATAAGATGTTGGATTTCTTGCCTCGTCTCTTCTCTTCTTCAACAAATACTTACTCATCACTGGTCACCTATTGTGGATCAGTTTCATATTACATTATGAGAGCCTTAATCTAAAAAATTTGTTTTGTAAATCTTAGACGTTATAGTGCTTTATATTATATCTGACAGGAAATGAATGCTCTATAAATTTGTGATCCATCACACAATAAAAAGAGACAATTTGGCATTTTTCAGGATAGGGAAATAAAACCAGGTTCATGGAAATCGGAATGGTTATGGTATCATGGAAGTTAAGATGGAGGCTAGATTAATGAAAATAAAGAACATAAATCTACAATAGTAGGAATTCAGGGAGGAGGAGTGGGAGGGGGAGAGAGGAGAAGGTTAGATGAGGAGAGGGGGGGAGATTTAAGTGAGGGAGGAGATGATAATCTTCATAGATGAATGGGTAAACATATAATACATAATTTAGGTTATCTTATAAAGTGTGAAAGTATTAAGGAGAAACTACCAAATAGTAAAGTTTGAATTAAGAAATTATCTGGGGTGGTTAATAAAGAGACTATAATATTACTAAAATAGCATTTTAAGTATACTGCCTTGGCAACTGGTTTACATTCCAAGGCCTCCCTCATCCTTTCCTGTATCGTTTTTCTCTCTTGGACTGGGAAAAGTCAGCCTCAGGTTGCCTATACCTCAGAAGAGGAAGTCAATGTGAAAGCCAGATGCATGAGTCAGGACATTTGGAGTTTTCTCCTTGACAAAGAAGTAAAGTCATGTATGGAGGTTTCCTTTTACCTTTAGCAGACCCTCCATACTGGATTAGCCACCTTTCTGGCTTTCCTTTGCCAGTCACCACCATCCCCATTCCTAAATCTGAAAGGGCGGTTCCTTAGAAACTCAGTCCAGGGCCAAGAAGTGGCATGCCCTGTAGAACAAACATGTATGTATGTATGTATGTAAAGACTTGAACGTTCAAGTCCCCAGTCCCCACCTGAGGAAAGATTCATAAGCAGTCAAGGAATGCTGTTAGTGCATCCCTCTCCCTCTCTAACCCCCCTTCCCTCTCAATTTCTCTATCGCTATCCAAAAATAAATAAATAAAACGAAAATATTAAAGCGGAAACTCAGAGGGCTAGGTGGCGGAACACCCAGTGAAGTATACACATTACTATGCACAAGGACCTGGGTTCAAACCCACATTCCCCACCTCTAAGCAGACACTTTATGAGGTGAAATGGGTCTACACATGTTTATCTTTCTCTCTTCCTCTACCTCCCTACCCCCTTCAATTTCTCTCTGTCCTGTTCAGTAAAATAGAAAGAAAAAAATAATAAAGGAAAAAATGCCTGTCAGAAGTGGTGGGTTTGTAACGTAGGCAACAAGGAGCCCCAGCGATAACCCTGGTGGCAATTAAAAAAAAAAAAAAGGAAAGAAAATCAATTCAGATGTTCACTAAATGCCTTCCTAAAGCAAGATCACAGTCCACACACATCTATGTCCATACCAGGTTCCCAAATCCAGTTATCTACACATCTACTGATCTGCTGCCTATAGAAGGAGGTCTACGTTAGGTATATGCCAAGGGGCCCAAGGCTTTAATTTTAGCCTGAGCCCAACAGCTAACAGGCAGGTGGGCCAAAGGTATTGTCTGGGAGATGCTGTCAGAGTTGGAATATACCTAAAATACATTTACTAGCCTTTTCCAAAATGGAGACCCCAAATCCCATCGGCTATAGTCTTACCTTTAGATTCCTGATAAATATATATATATATATATATATATATATATATATATATATATATATGTTCTGTTTGATATCTTAATGCTTTTTCAGCCACCAAGTTATAGATGTTACCATGATGCCAACCTGACTTCTCTGGACAGGTGATCTCACCAATGTACCCTGGAACCTGACTTCTCCAGACCCCTGCTCAACTGAAGAAAGAAAGATAGAAACAGGCTGGGAGTATGGATCAACCTGCCAATGAATGCCATGTCCAGTGGACATGCAATTACAGAAGCCAGACCTCCCACCTTCTGAACCCCATAATGAACCACAGTCCATGCTCCCAGAGGGATAAAGAACGGGAAAGCTTCCAATGAAGGGGATGGGATACGGAACACTGATGGTGGGAATGGTGTGGAATTGTACCCCTCTTACCCTATGGTCTTGTTGATCATTATTAAATCAATAAAAAACAAAAGGCAGTCAAGTCTGCATCTCAGCTTTAATGACTTTGTTATACTTGTTTATCACCCTCTGGCTCAGTCTTACCTCACAGTCAGAACTTCACCTCACAGATTTTCTTCATCATTGTAGGTAATCAGTCTATCGTGGACCCATGTCTATGGTCTACATCGTGATTTTTAACCCTGCTATGAACTGAATTCTCGTGCCCTGGCCTCTTCTCTCCTATTACTCATTTGTCACAATCTAGTTTTCTTCAACTTTTTAAATGCACAGCAATCTTTACATCCTCTGAACACTCAAATAAATTATTATTTCCATCAACTTCTCAAACACTTTTATTCTAAAGTTTATTCTAAAACTTTTATCATTCTTTAACTGTTTCTTTTTTATTGTTTTATTGTTGTAGTTATTCTTGTTATCATAGTCATTTTTGGATAGAACAGAGAGAAATGGAGAATGAAGGGGAGAGAAAGACAGACACCTGCAGACCTGATTCACCACCTGTGAAACAACTCCCTTGCAGGTGGGGAGCTGGGGGCTCAAACCAGGATATTTATGCCAGCCCTTGCGCTTTGTACCACATGCACTTAACCCACTACGCTACCGCCAGACTTCCTTTTTAACTGTTTCTATGAGCATGTCCTTTCCAAACAATTCATCCCAGTAGTCAAGGACAATTTGAAAGGCTTTTGCAACCTTCATCAAGCACATATAGGTGCTCAGTAGATACTCTGTGAAGTGAATTTATGATTACTAATTATTCATCTGTATATTTAATAAAGTAGTAATGAGGAGCAGATTCATTATAGGTAATTCATCATTTCTCTCACTATACAATCTTGCAGAATTTTAATTAGAGTGACTTGGGATTGCATTTGACTGTTATGAACAGCAGAATGCAGTTTTAGCACAAGAGTTTGATTTGGCTGAGATTGAATGCAGATGACTATATTATTTTTAGGTAACTATACATGGTACCTCAAAATAGGTTTATTTTTGCAATCTGCTCATTAATGTTTAGCATATCTAGCTGGGAAGTCACATAAGACCAGCACCAATCTGACAGACCATTTTAACTACTATTCTTTTCTCCTATTGCAAAACAACAATTTAAAGATATTTCGCAAAGAAACTGAGTTTCTCCCTGACAAAAATAAATCTGGGAGTTACAATGTTTCTCTATAAATGCCTATGCTTCCTCAAACAGTATAGAATATAGCAGTCTCATACTTATTACACTCAAAAAGGTAAATCAAAAAGAAAACAGGAACTTAATTTTAAGAAAACTGGAATATAATACAAGTTACTTAAACCAGAAAAATGTGAAACTCAGGTGCTGTCTATTAAAATTACATAAGGAGTGCTTACTTTATGAAAAAGTGCTGCAGGGTATAAATACATCAAATTTCTGGATTTTGTGATCTTAACCATCACTACTTTGATCACTGTACTCACAAACACAAATAATGTGCAGTAGTCTTTCCTGTCATATCATAGAGGTACAAGTTGAATCATACATGTTGAAATCATTCTTACATATGCCACAATTTCATTCAGTGTCAGAAACAACTCTGTCAGATGGCTATTATTACAATACCTCAGCTTCACAAATGGAAATTGCATGCTCCTAAAGCAACCAGAAGGACTGGAATCACTAAAATTAGAGCAGAAATAAACAATACTGAAAATAAGAGAACCATACAAAGGTCCATGAAGCCAAATGTTGGTTCTTTGAAATATTAAACAAAACTGACAAACCCTTAGCCAGACTCACTAAAAAAGGAGGGGACTCAAATAAACATAATTGTAAATGATAGAGGAGATTTCACAACACACACCACAGAATTTTTTTTAAAGCATGCAAAACTTCAAAGTATTAATTGGAGGCAGAAGGCTCTCTTCAATAAATGGTGCTGGGAAATCTGGGTTGAAACATACAGTAGAATGAAACCTAACCACTTTGCCTCACCAGAAACAAAAGTCAACTCCAAATAGGTCAAGGACCTGGATATTAGACCAGAAGCTATCAAATACTTAGAGGAAAACATTGGTGGAACACTTTCCCACCTAAACCTCAGGGACATATTTGATGATTCAAACCTAATCGCAAAGAAGACTAAAACAAAAATAAATCCATTAGACTACATTGAAGAGAAGAGCTTCTGCACAGCAAAAGAAACCATCACCCAAATAAAGAGACCTCTCACAGAATGGGAGAAGATCTTCATATGCCACACATCAGATAAGAGGCTAATCACCAAAATATATAAAGAATTCACCAAACTTAGCAACAAAAAAAAAGCAAATGACCCCATCCAAAAATGGGCAGAGGATATGGACAGAATATTCACTACAGAAGAGATCCAAAAAGCTAACAAACAGATGAAAAATTGCTCCAGGTCACTGATTGTCAGAGAAATGCAAATAAAGACAACATTGAGATACCACCTCGCCCCTGTGAGAATGGCATACATCAAAAAGGACAGCAGCAACAAATGCTGGAGAGGTTGTGGAGATAGAGGAACCCTCCTGCACTGCTGGTGGGAATGTCAATTGGTCCAAGCTCTGCGGAGAACAGTCTGGAGAACTCTGGCAAGGCTAGAAATAGACCTCCCACGTGACCCAGCAATTTCTCTCCTAGAGATAATATCCTAAGGACTCCATAACACCCAAGCAAAAAGATATGTATACACCTATCTTCATAGCAGCACAATTTGTAATAGCTAAAACCTGGAAGCAAACCAGGTGCCCAACAACAGGTGCCCAACAGCTGAGAAAGCTGTGGTATACTTACACAATGGAACACTATGCGGCTCTTAAGAACAATGAACCCACCTTCTCTGACCCATCGTGGATGGAGCTAGAAGAAATTATGTTAAGCGAGCTAAAAAAAAATTCACAGATATATTGTATGCAGTCAGTCTATTCTACTGACTATTCCTCCACCTATTAGTTTGCAGTTTAATTTATTATTATTTTTTAGATTTTATTAATTTATTAATGAGAAAGATAGGAGAGAGAAAGAACCAGATATCACTCTGGTACATGTGCTGCCGGGGACTGAACTCAGCACCTCATGCTTGAAAGTCTAGTGCCTTAGCCACTGTGCCACCTCCCGGACCATTGCAGTTTAATTTTGAAAGCTGTGACTCCTTACTTTAAAAGTATCAAGGAAATAGCATGTGTAGACACAGCATTGCTACTGTAAAACATACTCCATGACTTTAAGCTAGAAATCTCTACGAGCCAAATTAACATTTGGGTCACTTGGGTGCAGTGCAAGAAATTACTGCTTCTCAAGTTCAAACAGTACCCAGGTGAAGTCTAAGGCTGTATTCATTCTAATCTTTCTTAAACTTCACCTTAAAGCTCTGTTCTATTTGGATAGTGCCCTTTGGGTACTGAAATTTACCTGTTGGCTGATATTCTTCATAGAACTGAAAGTAATTACCTATTAGCATGAGCTTAGAAGCCAAACATTTAAAAGTCAACCCTAAGGGAGGAAAAAAGAAAGGTTCATTCTATTTGAATGAACATAGCATTGCTCCCCTAGTTTGGTCCTTAATATGTAATATTTAATGAAGCTACGCATGCAAGATTAATTTGTAAAAGAAATCACCATTTCACATAAATAAAAGTGATTCATTCAGTAGATTTTCCCCCATGATTTAGATGGCCCTAATGTATGATGTTAATTTATTTTTATGAATCTAGAGGTCCTTAAAATAAACTCTGAACCAATAGAAAAACTCTAGGAAGTTGACACTAAATAAGATAGACCTTCACTGTCCAGTAGATCACATGTCACATACTGCTTATTTAAATTTAAATCTAGATTAATTAAAATTAAGTAAGAGTAAAACATAAAATAGTCAATAAGTAAGACATCATTTATATTATTTAGTATTATTGGGCCAAGCAACTCACCTGCAGTTGGGAAGCCGGGGGGCTGAACCGGGATCCATAAGATGGTCCTTGTGCTTTGCGCAACGTGTGCTTAACCCTCTACGCTACTGCCCAACTCCCACCAGTGCAATTTTTTTTAAAACTATTTTTAATTCTAAATGTCACACCTGAGTACACACACACACACACACACACACACACACACACACACACACCAATTTTCTTGTAAATAGCAAATTCTCTTTAAGGAATCACTTGTAATTAGACTAAAATTCTTAAATCTTAAAGGTTCCTCAAGAATCATCTGAAATGGGAGTTGGGCTGTAGCGCAGTGGGTTAAGCGCAGGTGGCGCAAAGCACAAGGACCGGCATAAGGATCCCGGTTCAAGCCCGGGCTCCCCACCTGCAGGGGAGTCACTTCACAGGCGGTGAAGCAGGTCTGCAGGTGTCTGTCTTTCTCTCCTCCTCTCTGTCTTCCCCTCCTCTCTCCATTTCTCTCTGTCCTATCCAACAACGACGACAACAACAATAATAATAACTACAACAATAAAGCAACAAGGGCAACAAAAGGGAATAAATTAAATTAAATTAAATTTAAATTTAAAAAAAGTTTTAAAAAAAGAATCATCTGAAATGAATTTCTGTTTATTCAAAGTGTCCTTCCACACGTTCAAAGTTTTCATTATTATTAATTATGTGACATCTGTTTCCAAGGGGGAAATGTAGAAACATAAATCATCAGATACATTTTGCTTGAAATTTTCTTTAGATTTTACCACCTGCTATAAACCAGGGAACCACACTTAGACAGACTTGATCCCCATTTTCAAGGTCGTATCCAGTAACCACAAGACAGATGTGTCCAATATGTTTGATTTGGTTTGGCATTTTGGACACAAACTTAATTATGATAAAGAAGTCCCGTTCTTTTCTCACCTACCTTCCTCAGAGTAGATCACACTGATAAAGTGTGATTTTCGTATATTTCTCAGTAGTTTGAATAATTGACCCAGGGAAATTAAAATAATATTTTCCTGTTCTACTTGTCATAACCTGTTGAGATATCCTTCAAAACGTGCTACTTCAGGGGAAAAAAGAAATTTTCTACATATATTATTGCTGAAATTTCTTGGCTCTTTGCCTCCCAGAAGAGCAAGGCATTAAATATTTATTCAAAAATGGAAATATTAAGAATTAAATGAATTTAAACCATCCTAATTACTTTATGGGCATTTCTACACTGCTTAAGGAAGCTCCAAATTACCCTCAGTTCTGAACAGACTGTGTGGACTGGCATATCTTGCTGGAAAAAAAAAAAAAGAAAATCTATCTCACATATCTAACTTAACCAATTTAATTCTGCTTAACCATTTATTCTCAGAATAGAGCAAACAATTCTGTGTTGCAGGAACAAAGTTAAATAAGTTTAAACTACACAGTACTTTTCCTTCCTTTATAGTTTAGCAACACAATACAGAAAATCTTACTGATATGAAGCCAGCAAGTGTCTGGTCCAGCAGAGTCCACACACTATCATGCATGAGGACCCCTGTTGAGCCAGGGACACAATATATACAGGAGTGCCAGTAAGGATTAGCTTCATGAGCAGAGTAGCAGTGCTGTAGATTCTCCTTCTCTCTTTCTGAACAGTCAAAAATAATACCTTTGCCGCATGCCGCTGGGGGGCCAAACTTGCTCAGGATCTTTCTCTTCCCTGACTCACTCTTCACTGGCACAGGCTGTAAGCATTTTCTCTGCAATAGGCACTATATGTGCACTATATTATTTAATCTTCACAGTAATCCTGTAAGGTAGGCATGATCATGACCCCATTTTATAAATAAGATCATTTATACTTGGGGGAAGGGGGACTGAACAAACTCTAGGTCACAAAGTTAGTGGGGGACAAGGACACAAAAGCAACCATTCCAGGGACTATCCCAATCTCCAACAGGAGGATGGGTCATCCTGCCCTGCCACTTGAGGAAGACCTGAAATGAGTACGACCTGCAATGTTCCCAATTGTGGCGATGAACTTCAAGCTCAGACTAACTGAGACTCAAAGATCACACAGGCTCCTGTGCTAAATATGAATATATATGCGCCCTGAGTCAGGTTGATGGGGTAAACAGTTCATTTTATTCATACATTTTCATCAACATTGGGAGCTACTGTCTGCACTAATCCAACTTTCTGGTCCTTTCCTCAACTCTGACACCATATTCTTTGATAATATTTTTGTCCAACTTCATGTTAGCTATCAAACTCAAGCAAAAAACTCTGATAGCCATGGGCCCACAGAAACATGACTAAAATGTACTTTCTAGCTTCTTTCAACTCTAAGATCTCTATTCTCATCTGCTCTAGCCCTACTTTTTGGTTCCTATTCATTAATCATTTTATCCCACTTCATATCTTGCTGCCTTTCAGCCACCAAGTTGAACATGCTATCATGATTCCATCTTGACTTCTCTGGGTAGATGACCTCACCAATGTGTCCTAGAACTCCCTTTCCAGAGCCCTACCCAACTAGGAAAAGACAGAAATAAGCCAGGGGTATGGATTGACCTGCCAACACCTATGTCCAGTGGAGAAGCAGTTACAGAAGCCAGAACTCCCACCTTCAGCATCCCAAAAAGAATTTTAGTCCATACTCCCAGAAAGGAGAGAAATAATAGTGGAAGATGGCCCAATGGCTCTGAACTCCAACTCCATCAGGACCAAAGAGAGAAGAAAAGGGGAGGGGCATTTGGCTGTAGTAATAGGTGTTATGTATGTGTGACTTGGAAAGGAAGAAAAGATGGGACCAGAACAGAAAGGGAAATGCAAAGCAGAATTTGCCTGAGTTTAGAGTATGTCACCAAAGTAAAAACCTCTGGGGGGAGGGTAGATTTTCTGCTCCACTATAGGGGGTTGGGGGTAGGAACATGGACCTGTGGTGGTGGGAATGGTGTTAATATATACTCCTACTAACTTATAGTTTTTTTAAAATCACTACGTAGTCAATATGAGAGGGGAAAATAGTTTGAATGTCTTGAGCTTTTAATGCATAGACTTCAGCTCTGAGTATATATCCCTTTACTCTAAGCCCTTAGGCTTTCAAATTAGTAAAGTGACTGAATTTCAACAGTGGGATTAAGATGTTAATGTATTTCTAATAATAAATTTTTTGAAGTATTAAATCACCTACAATCTTAGACCAGGGAGACCAGAAGCAATGGGCCTAATCTGTATATAAAATACAGTTATTTGTAAATAGCATTAAATGACATAAATCATTGTAAAGTTTTGTATGGAACCTCTCAGGCTTTGCTTGTTTTCCTTCATGCTTCTCTTTATGCATACCATTTGATACTACATCTTCTGATCTCAATCAAATCAATGAAACCAGTAACAACTTTGCATGTTTCACTTTAGATTGTGTCTAAGTGGAATGTCAACCCCCTCCAGCACCATTACTATGGTGAGACCTTTTCTAGCTCACAGGTCTCCTTAGTTCTATTTCAGTTGTTGCACTTCCTAGCAAAGTTTCAGAACCTAGATGTAAACCAGGGCCCATAGATAGGGCACATATGCACATGTGTCCTTAAGTTAGGGGAAAACAAATAAAAGTAAAAGGGCATATTTAAAGTGAAAGTGCATAATAGTCTACAGTGATTCAATAAGTGCAGCAAGCAAGTAGAAAGACCTAAGAAAAAGACAACATAAAGTATTTAATCAAATATCTACTACTTAGACCTGCCTCACATGCTTCCTATTTCACTTCCATCAATAACTCTAGGCCTATCCTGTCAGAGTAAGGAGTACAAAAGCTGGAAAAGGGCAAGAGATTGGCACACTCTAATGCTGGTCCTTTTGGTCACTATGAGTCCACCCCATCATCTGGGGCTTTAGTCAGGGAATCCTCGGATTTTGAAATAGATATGATGGGCCTATACCTCTAACAGATTCCTCTCTACATCATTACTGGTTGTCTCCAACAGGAACAACATCATCAACCTGCTTGTAGGCCTCTACAGGACCTTTCCCTCAATGTGGTATGAACTCTCCTACTCTCCAAAGGGTGGCTGGGTCAACATACTCTGCCACTCAAAGAAGATGGGTCCTTAAATGAATGCAGCTTACAATGTTCCTAGCTATGACCATGGAATGTGAGCTCAGACTGACAGAGATGCAGAGGTTACACAGGCTCCTGTTCTAAGTACGAATAGACATGGGACTTGGGTCAGATTGATGGGGCCTATATTTAACAATATTTGTATACTTCCCCCATATATGGGAGCTACTCTTCCCTGATCCAGCTTTCTGGTCCCATTCCCAACTCTAAAGCAAAACTCCCTGACAATACTTTTAGCCCACCTGAACATTAGTTGTCTGGCCCAGACAAAAATTAGTAAAGTCATTAGCCCATCATAATATACCCAAAATAGACTTCTTGGCTTCTTCCAACATGAAGACCCCAAATCTCATCTGCTATACTCTTACTTTTAGGTTCCTGATTATTAAACAATTGTTCTGCTTTATATCTTAATGCTTTTCAGTCACCAAGTTGTAGATGTTACCATGATGCCAACCTGACTTCTCTGGGCAGATGACCTCACTAATGTGTCCTGGAGCCCTACCTCCCCAGAGTTCTACCACACTAGGGAAAGACAGAAATAGGCTGGGGGTATTGATCAACCTGTCAACACCTATATCCAGTGGAGAAGCAATACAGAAGTCAGACCTTCCACTTTTTGCACCCCATGAAGATCTTTGGCCCATGCTCCCAGAGGGATAAAGAATAGGGAAGTTTCCAATTGAAGGAATGGATACAGAACTCTGGTGGTGGGAATTGTATAGAATTATACCCCTCTTATCCCACAACCAGTTTTTTTAATTAAAAAAATTTATTGGGGGATTAATGTTTTATACTAGACAGTAACATCCCACAATCTTGTCAATCATTACTAAATCACTACTAAAATAAATTTTAAAAATATAAATAAAACATAAAACAAAGAAGGGTTAATATATACAAATAAAGAAAGTTGTAGAAATAATAGTTAACACATATCTGCAATCTTAAGAGAACTGCTGTAGCTTACAATGAAAAAATTAGGAATTCAGAACTCTGGTAGTGGGAACAGTGTAGAGTTATCTTGCAATTTTGCAAATTAATATTAAATCACTAATAATGTTTTTTTTTCTATGCCCTCTTGTGGTAGTCTGGAGAATTACTGTTTTATTTTTTTCATTTTTCATTTTTTTTATTCATTTATTCCCTTTTGTTGCCCTTGTTATTGTTGTTGTTGGATAGAACAGAGAGAAATGGAGAGAGGAGGGGAAGACAGAGAGGGAGAAAGACAGATACCTGCAGACCTGCTTCACTGCTTGTGAAGCGACTCCCCTCCAGGTGCGCTTAACCGGAGACCCGACTGCTTTTTTTTTGCTAGAGCACTGCTCAGCTCTGGTTTAAGGTGCTGGTCATTGAACCTGGGATTTCTCTCAGCCACAAGTCTTTTTACCTAGTTTACAACTTTCTCTTTTAAATATTTTTCAATTGTTCAATAATAAACACACACACAGAGATTTTTAGTAATAAGGTTGAAAAATAAACAGATCCTTGTTATAAAGAAATTCATTATAGAAAAGTGAGAGTTGGCAGGGGAGATACTGTAATGGTTGTGCAAAGAGACTTTCATGTCTGCGGCTCCAAAGTCCCAGGTTCAATGCCCACACCGCCATAAACCAGAACTGAGTAGTGCTTTTGGAAAAAAAAGAAAAGTGAGAATTGATGTCATGAAGTGGTAGGTTAAGTAAGCTCTGAGGCTGGAGGAGGTTAAGAGGCCAGAAAAGCAGCTAGATGAGAGCCTCAAGGTCAGACTCCCACCTTACTCCAATCTCAAAGTGAGGATGAGGTGGAGAATCAGCAGAAGTAAGCAAAGAGGTAGGAGCAGCTTGAGGGCTGGCAGAGAGCTGAGGTGAGGCTCAAGAGCCTCCAGAACCTGGAAGACCCATTAACGTTCTTTTGAGTGAGAGTTTCACATAGATAGACAGACAGAAACTAGAGCATTACTCTGGTATATGCTGTGCCTGGGACTGAACTGGGGCTTCAGCTGCATACTACCAGTTAAGATACTTCCCCAATCTAGCAAACACTTTTCCTTTCTTTCTTTCTTTCTTCCTTTCTTTCTTCCTTTCTTTCTTTCTGATTTTTTTATATTTTATTTTACCTTTTGCTGCCCCTTTTTTTTAAAATAATTTATTTCTTTATTGGGGAATTAATGCTTTACATTCAACAGTAAATACAATAGTTTGTACATTCATAACATTCCCCAGATTCCTGAAGTTGAAAAACAAGATTAGAAAAGAAAACACAAGTCGAACCTGAAATGGAATTGGCGTATTGCACCAAAGTAAAAGACTCTGGGGTGGGTGGGTGGGTGGGTGGGGAGAATACAGGTCCATGAAAGATGATGAATGACATAGTGGGGGTTGTATTGTTAAATAATGTTTTTTTTTAAAGCAAACATTCAAATTGCGAGTAGTCTGATTCCAGAGCCCTCTTCAAAATTCAGAAGTATGTCCCTCTAAGTCATGAATGAGTACTCATACTGAAAATAAGTTTTGCTGGATAATTTTCATGCTTAATAAAAATAATGCAGAAAATGCATGTTCCCATAAATTTGGTACATTCAAAGCAGTCCTGGCGCTGTTTTCAAATTCTTGAAATTCTACACCAGCTTGGCATAAACCCTGTACTCAATCAGGACGTCGGCTGACCTTTTATCACATATTCTCTCTGAGGCAGCCACAGCAACAGGAAAGGTGTTCCAGACCACAGACAATGGACAGCCCTGGCAATAAAATAGAATATTTTAAGAGGCCTCCGTTGGGTTCCAGTATTCATGAAAAAAGAGAAGAACTTTATCCAAGAAGTGTTTTCCCCCAGGGTGCTAGATAAATATACGAAGAAGAAGATTTTCATATTGGCATCTTATAACTAAAAAGAAACCTTCTCACTGTAAAAAAAAAAAAAAAAATTATTAGACCAAAATTTCTGAGACTCTGCACTACAGAAAATTCCACATAGGATGGTTCTTGTTCAGTTCAGAGTAAGGATGGAAAGTTCTCAAAGAGCAGAAGAACCTCATAATAATAGGTTTTTTTTTTAAGGCAATTCTTCCAGTGAAGTGATAGAGAGCATTGACTTGGGAAATCATCTAAACAGGGTACTAGACTCAGCTCATTAAACATGTGACTTCGGTAAATCATTCACTTCCCCACACCGAAAATAGTCTTACTGTGCTTTTTTAAAAATTATTATTATTATATAATACATGTTCGTTTAATAAATTCAAACAATAGAACAGACAAGCAATAAAGATACCCAAAGGTAACTGACATCATCACTTTGTTGGGCAAGTGTGCTAACCACTTTTAGCTTGGCTACTCTCATTAGTAAAATGAAAATAAATTCAAGCAGCATGAAGTAAATCAGCTCACATGCTTGCTGGGCTAGTGTCGTGGGAGAGAGAGACTCTGGAACTCATGGCTGAGCAGGAACACAATGCAATGCCTTTATTGATCAGAGAAAACACATTTATATCTTTTGAAACAGAAGTGGCAGGTCGGAAAAGGAAATGGCTAGGAGAAGGGGTGGAGAGAAGAAAAGAGTGAGAAGGTAGCAAGGTAGCAAGCTTCCATCTAACCAGTGGGGATTAAACCAATACCCTGCAGGCAGGGCGGGTCTCAGGCAAAACAATGATTATGTAAATAGATCACAGCATCAAGCAATGCAGGAGACCTGGCATAATGACCAACACAAGCTTAGCACAAAGCATAACTTATAAGACTCTCAAGCTAGTATAATCAATGTTCCCATTTTTCCAGGGTCTCTGTTTTATAACACTAAAAGTCCCACAATCCAGAAAGAGCCTCAGTTCCAGGCAAATCAGGATGTCACACAGTCCAGAGGATTACCCCAAGGAGGAAGAAACAATTAAATATTATGTTCACAAGAGTCCAAACATGGTCAGGTAGTAACTGACTGTTATTTTAATGACAGGGAGTTGCCATACGGTTTCCCTTAGACTCATTTTTGTTATCTAACATGGGGCCAGCTTGGACTGAGCAGGGAATTCTGAAATCCACCAGTTCAACTTCTGAAAGGCATTGTCCTCACTCAGAGCTGTCATTCATCCAGAAGCAGGTTTAAGAGTCCAGCAAATTGCATTTTCTTTCTGCCTGCCTATACCTTCAAGATGAAGAAAGGAGCAGGAGAAATATGGACTCCCCTGAGCTACAAGCTGCTCCTGACAGGTAGAAAGGAAGTTGAGCACTTAGCAAAGAGGCCCCCTGTGGACTGCTGGACTGCTGGTCCCCAGCAGACTTGCCTGGTCAAAGAAAATTGATCTCTCAGCTCTGTTTCATTTCAGTCTTTTAACTGCTCACATGTCTTCATGTCACTGGCACAGCAGGCTACAAGTCTTGTCGTCATGGTGTCAGTCCAGCCTTCCAAATCTCAGCCTTGTCCTCACTCTTATTCTGAACAGCCTTTGAAGCATCAAGTGGAAAGTTTTCTTAGCCAACCCCTCAGTCTGATCTCTGCTCAACACTGAGAGAATCTCACTCTTGAAATGGTAGATGACTCACTTTCTGTGCCCTCAGTATAATCAATCATGATTTGGACACCCTGACAAATGTGTCCCAGTGAAATTTTCTTTGGCTACAACTCATTCCATCTTTTCTAGTTATCAACTCAGTCCTTCTAGCCTCTAAACAAGAATCAGCCAACTTCTTGTGAATAATAGCCCTTCACTTCCCCTTCTTCGCCTATTATTTTTCACTTGGTTTCTCTCGATTACTCTTGTGTGTGCTTGCCTGAGATCCTTAATTATCTAGACCCTAGTGCATTCAAACCTTTGGACTAACAAGCGCTCTGAGCTACTTTCTTCCTCCTGGGAAACCAACTGGAAAGTCACCCAGACATGCTGCCTTTGCTATATTTCAAATAAACACAAGAGAAGCTGAGAAAGAATCTCTAGTCCTCACAGATTTTTGGAGTCCCAATTAAGTTTGAAGAGCATACACACAATAAACAAACACACACACACAAACACACACAAACATACACACACACACACACACACACACCAGTCTGTGGATCTGAGCCATTAAATTACCAGTAATATAAAAATTTATTTGGGGATGGGAGAGAACTCAGACATTACTTAGAGACTTGGTGTGATTCCCTTAAGAAAATGAATATTTCTGGATTGTTTTCTATCATCTCAAGAATCCCCCCAGGGTATCACAAAACATATAAGGACATAACAAACACAGGAGCTCAGGTATTGTGTTATGCTTCCCAGTATAGTTACTTTAGTGAGGCTTTTTCTAGAACAAAAGTCCATTTTCTGTTATTAAACCTCTGGTAAGTTATTAAAAATTGATTCTAATGACATGCAGAATTAACACTATAAGAAAAATGACTGAACAAAAATAATCTTGGTATTGTATTAGTGTATCTTCCCTTAGAAAAAAATGAGTTCAGATGCAAGTAGTGGGAATTAGTGAAGGCACTTTGAGCAAAGTCCTCTTCTTCAAACCAAGCCCAAACAATAATGTTAACAGAGTCTGTCTTGTCTTCAAGAAGACCAGAGGTACAATAGACAACCCAGGTGACATACATTTTACACTGGAGGAGTGCTGAGAAGACTCCAAGCAGAGTTAATTCTCAAGTGAAGTGGTAAATTTCCACAGCCTATTTAGATCATTTAGCTAATATTTCAATAAAAAGTGTCTTTAAAGAGTATTTATAGCTTTAATGCCATTAAGGTGACTGAATTCCCTGGGATTCCTAAACTTTTATCTGTTAGTGAAAAGTATTAATCTCTTTGACACCGGATTAGCCCAAGGAAGTGTTTTCCCTAGAAATTAATGTTTCATTAATCTTCAGTTACCTCTAGATCTGGAGGTTCTGGCTCTAGCTACACCCAATCATCCCAAGCAAATGTAAACACCCTTCCAGCCAACATGAAAGAGCATAGCTCATGCAGAGAAGGTTAAATGTGGAGAATTTTCATCCTTCCCTGGGTTTGTATAAAACAGAATCTATGTCCCTCCTTTGATACATTTCCATCTAAGATTTACAGACACCCAATGTTCTAAAATTAAAACATCTCACAACTCCAGAAGCTCCATCCCCTTGCCCTTTCTTTACTTCCATCACTTACTAGCTTATGTGAATATATCTTATGCATGTTCTGCTACCAGAATGTAAGCTCTGTAAAGCAGGGGGCTGTGCTTGATTTGTTTACCAATGTGCCCTCAGTATCTATCTATTGTGTTGTTGGAAAACTCATGACAATTTTTTCTATGCAAAAATGCATCATGACTTTTTTTTATTTAAGAAAGGATTAATTAACAAAACCATAGGGTAGGAGGGGTACAACTCCACACAATTCCCACCACCCAATCTCCATATCCTACCCCCTCCCCTGATAGCTTTCCCAGTATCATGACTTTTGTGACAACCCAACAGTTTTAGAATCTAGAACAAAGGCAGATTTATAGTAAATACTTGTTGAATGACAGAATGATGAAAAACGAATGAATTGAATAATCACAGAATCTCAACACTGAAAATTAACTGGAAAGCCATCTGATAACTAAGCACCTCTCCTTCTCTTATTGGTTCTGATAAGTCCACAAGGGAACACCATAGCACAGTGAAAAGCATGAGGTAATGCTTCCTTTATCTTTTCTTTATCTTTTCCTTTCTCTCTCTCTCTCTCCCTCTTTCTCTACCTACTTTTAAAAAATAAAATGGCAGCCTAGGATCTGTGTAATGACATATGCACAAGGTCCCAGCACTGCAAAATTAAGTACTTAACTAATTTATTAGTTGTTTAAAAAAAGTAAATCAACGGGAAAATTATTTGAGAAAACTAGACCTTCATATTCCAAGAAGAGAGAGAAAGAGGAACAGTTTGAATCTTAGGATATAAATCCTTAGTCTCATGATTTTGTCCTTAATCTTCCTGATGGTCCAGTTACATCATACTGTTGTTCATAAATTTTGGGAAATGCCTCTTTCTCATGTGTATGCTACTAACCTTCCATAAATCAGATGTGTAGTGAAATAAACACATTTCAGTTGGTCTGACACATTACTGACCAATTTCTATATGTCAACAGTCATAGCAGGCACATGGGATATTAAACAGAATAGAACTACTCCCCATATTTGGGAACTTCAGGTTCACAATTCAGCAATTCCTTCTGATTACACAAGTGCCAATAAGAATAAGTGTGCACAGCTGGTGGGAATGTAAATTGGTCCAGCCTCTGTGGAGAGCAGTCTGGAGAACTCTCAAAAGGCTAGACATGGACCTTCCATATGATCCAGTAATTCCTCTCCTGGGGTTATACCCCAAGGACTCCTTAACACCCAACCAAAAAGATATGTGCACACCTATGTTCATAGCAGCACAATTCATAATAGCTAAAACCTGGAAGCAACCCAACAACAGATGAGTGGCTGAGAAAGCTGTGATATATACACAATGGAATACTACGCAGCTATTAAGAACAATGAACCCACCTTCTCTGACCCATTGTAGATGGAGCTAGAAGAAATTATGTTAAGTGAGCTAAGTCAAAAAGATAAAGATGAGTATGGGATGATCCCACTTATAAACAGAAGTTGAGAAAGAAGAACAGAAAGGGAAATTCAAAGCAGGAGCTGACTGAATTTGGAGTAGGGCACCAAAGAAAAAACCCTAGGTGGAGGGTGAGGGTGAATGTTCAGCTTCATGGCGGAGGAAGGGGGATGGGACACAGTCTTTTGGTGGTGGGAATGGTGTTTATGTACACTCCTATAAATTTTCGCTCATTTAAAATTATTTTAAATAAAGAATAAGTGGAGCCTACCATACAAACATGCAAAAGGTAACTTAAAAGACCTGCAGAATCAGAAGAAGGTGCATGCAGAAGCAACGTGTGAGCTCCTTCATAGCTCTATAGTGTCAAAATGTAAGGAAATAAGACTCCTCTTTCACTCAACACAGTATGACTAGGACCAGGAGGGAACAACTCTAGAATATGTTCACTTGTTCACTAAACACTCACTGACAGTCCATTAGGTGCTGGCTCGAGTGCATCACTGAAATCATGCACAGAGTGGTATAACACAAAGGCTAAGGGCATATTCTAACTCCAGAGAAGGCCTAGCTGCCCTATTTATCAATTCTGTGAGTTTGAATCAGATTGATTAATCACTATGTGCCTCTATTTCCTCATCACTACGATTGTATTGATGGCAATACCTATTTTACAATTGTGTGAAGACTGAGTGGAAATTACACAAAATTTAACATGCAAAGACACTAGCACAGTAAAAAGGATTAAAATTACAAATTTTCTGGGGCATAAAATACACCTTCAAAGAAAGGCAGAGGTTTTTATGGGGGGGGGGAGAATATAAGAGCAAAACTAAGACACAAAGTGGTACAATTTTTAGGGCTGGGGGACACAGATTGGTGGTAGAGCACGTGTCCCAAATGTTTCAGATACCATGCTCAATACTTTGCATCACAAAAGAAAGAGAGTCAAAATTTAAATACAGTCTATAAAAATCTCAGCGTGCAACTCCTTGGGATATTCAAGGAACTATAAACTGGTGTTCAGGATGCAAGTCTGACAGCAATGCAAAAGTGGGAGCTGAGATGAGCAAACTAAGGCTTAGTCCACAAAGTCCATTTAAAACCTGCTAAAGACTTTGGCCTTTTTTGCCAAAGCAAATGGATAAAACAACAATAGCAAAATCCATGATCCAATATGCATTTGCTAAATAAATTTTTGTCTTCTATTATAGGTCCAGTTTCTCAAAAAGGACTCTATGTTGTAGGAAATTAGCTTGTTTGTTAAGGGTTGGGCAGAGGGAGAAGTCAGAATGCAATGTCATCCCTATAGCACCCCCTCCACCCCAGCGCTTGGAGTGATCAGGAGTCAGCATTTCCCTCAAAGTCACCCTAACATATGGTGAGAAAGTCATTGTATTCAGCTTTGACTGAAATATCCAATGGCTATGGACACCCCCCAGTAAAAGGACTGACTGACTTTGAGTAAGAGACAGGACTGACCTTGGGTACCCACAAACCTAGAGCAAGTCCTAAAATACCACTTACTAAAGGATGCTGAGGCTAGCTAGTACTGCTCCCAATAGCTGGAGCAGTCAGGCTTTCACTGAAGAACATCTGGACAATATGTCTTCATGTTAACTCCACCTAGCCTAATAAAACCAGTAAAGGACAGTGACCCACAAGGAAACCAAGAGAAACAGCTGGAGGCCTCATCTGCCCTGTCATAAATGCACAGATGGGCAAAGCAGCTTGCACATCAGTGCACATACAAAGCACACACACACACACACACGCACACACACACCGTCTAAAAATAAAGAATTCCTAGGAGACAGCTTCATATTTTTTATTTCAAATAGGCATACCTAGCAGATTTTCCTTTCTCCCTGGGCCTCTAGAGCCTCCCCAGTAGAGACTATTTTATTTATGGTACCTAAGGTTACCTGAAAAGAAAAAGCCTAGCCAGGGAAAAATGAGAAGTTCAGTTAGGGATCTTCAAGGCTTCTCGATATATGTCTTACTCATTTTCCAGGCCAAAATGTCCAGTTACTAAACTCTTACAGCTCAGTTTGTCTTCTGTTAGTTTTTTTTTTCATTATTCCCATTTTTTTTCTAAAGCACACATATAACACAGGACAAATCACCATTTTCTCTGATTCATACGTTCGATTAGTGTAAATATGAACTTGAGCTGTCTGACCCATAACTGTAAGTAAAGGGACACCTCCAATTTTGAAGTTACCTAAACTTTCTAGTCTTGAATTACGGTCTCACAGGTGTCAAATAGCCATTATGGAGGATGACTTCTTAATGTTTCTATTTGTGTGATCTAGAAGCCTGAGAGCTGCTGGTTCCTTGTAAACTTACTGAAATGAGCTTGTAAACTTACCGAAATAAGCTTGTAAACTTACTGAAATGAGCTAGATCACAGGTGATGGTTCAAGAGAGTAAGATTCAGCATCAACCTCAGATCTGAAATGCCAAAGACAGGAGTGAAACAGACTAAGGACTAAAGAACCTGGAAAGGACAGTTAACAGCCGGAAGGCATTTGGGACAGTACACCCTATCCCCTTATTTTAAAAAAGAGAAGTAAAGCCAAGAAAGAATGAGTGAATTCCATGGTTGACTAAGTGTGTCAGCAGCTGAGCTGAAATCCAAATTTCTTGACACCCGATAGAGGATTTCTTTTTCCTCTACAAACTACTGGAGAAAGTCATTAAGTATTGGGAGACTTTCTGAGACTGGAAGTAAATCAAGACACATCTGATATACCATAATTTTAGTCACTGCTTTTTATTTTTTGACTCACCAATGTTGGATAGTCCTATGTTGGGAAATTGTGTAGATGTGGTTGAGTTAGGCAGGACCCACAAACCACCATATTTCCATGCAAGTATTATTATTTACATATCAGTCTTCTGCCTCGTTTTAAAAATGACTCCTCCTCCGTCACCACGTTATTCCCTCAGGGTATTGCTAATTCCTGCCAGTCAGCTAAAACTACAGCAACCACAACTAAGGAAGTTCCCAGAATGCATTTTTCTTTTCTTTTTTTTTAATACTTATTTATTTATTTTCCCTTTGTTTTTGCCCTTGTTGTTTTACTGTTGTAGTCATTATTGTTGTTGTTATTGATGCTTTGTTGTTGTATAGGACAGAGAGAAATGGAGAGAGGAGGGTGAGACAGGGAGAGAGAAATATAGACACCTGCAGACCTGCTTCACTGCTTGTGAAGTGACTCCCCTGCAGGTGGGGAGCTGGGGGCTTGAACCGAGACCCTTATGCCGGTCCTTGTGCTTTGCACCACCTGCACTTAACCGCTGCGCTACCGCCTGACTCCTGCCTTTTTCTTTTCTCCACCCTCTTCCCTAGCCAATTCCATCCCGACTTGCCACTTCCGTTTTTACCCTATAAAACCTGCTGCTGTTCCTGGTTTCTCTCTCTTTTTTTCTTTCCTGCATCCCAACTCTGGGGCTCCTGCATCAATAAAGAATTGTATTACCACACCACCACGAGTTCCTGGATCCTCTCTCCTGCCTGCAATGCTAGCCCTGGAGTCCTAAAGCCTCAGTAGGGGAGAGAGATGCAGAGTATGATGACTCACTAACAGTGTAGACAATTTGTCATATACAAGGACCCAGGTTCAAGTCCCAATTACCATATACAAGTACCATGCAAGGTGAAAGCTCTATGAATGTTAGAGCAGTGATATGGTGCCTTTCCGTGTGTGTGTGTGTGTGTGTGTGTGTGTGTGTGTATCTCCACTATTAAAAGGGGAAGTTCAGAAGACAGAATATTATAGACCTAAGGCCACTACAGAAAGATAAACAAATATATAAAGCTCTACTAGGAAGTCCCACAAAGGTTTTTATAGATGTGGGAGAAATCAGTCATTCCCACATGAAAGAGGTCAATGTGAAGCATGTTCCTCTCTAAGTCTTTGAAAAGCATACCATTATCTTCTGAAACTAGGGTCCATTATATTATTCTCCATCACATCAGCCAGTTCCTATCTTTTCACTTTTCACAGATCATCACCACTACTTATTTGTTTCTGTGTATATTGTGTACTCCCTTACCCTTCTGTCCTCTTGGATTAAGAGATCCAAGAGGACAGAAAATTTGGTCTTATTCATCCATCTATTCCTAGGATGCAATGAGCACAGAAAACAATAGCATTGCTGAAAACAGGAATGAATGAACAAATGAGTGGTCAACTGGATAAAATGATAATATCAGCTATTGATACTGTTTTATTTTCAATTATCAAATATCTTTTTTTCTACTTCCATCTCCCTACAGCCCTATTAAAATGTCTTATACTTCACTTTTATTTATTTATTTTCCCTTTGGTTGCCCTTGTTTTTATTGTCGCTGTTGTTGTTGATGTTGTCGCTGTTGGATAGGACAGAGAGAAATGGAGAGAGGAAGGGAAGACAGAGAGTGCAAGAGAAAGATCTGCAGATCTGCTTCACTTTTAAATACAGAGATCAAGATGTACAATGTTCATGGTTCTATCAATTACTGCACCGCTAATTAGAGCCTGAAATGAAATAGAGCCCTAAAATTTCTGGACTTACATTTCTTTCCACTGTACCACACTGCCTCTAGAGCTATTTGAGTTTTGTTCCCTCCTTTACACACATATGTGTTTAGAAAGTATTTTTCTACACAAATACGTTCATATCGTTTTGGGGAAAGGGAGCTGACACTTGTTTCCCCAACATTTAAAAAGCTTGTCATGTATTATCTCAACAAAGAATTGAGGAGAAAGTATGATTTTCATAAGTTTTAATTTTTATTCGGGAAAACTGATAACATTCACATGTTAGGAAATGAGAGAGAGGGGAGAGAAGGAGGGAGGGAGGTAGGGAGGGAGGGAGAGAGAGACATGGGGAGAGAGAGAGGGTGAGGGAGAGGGAGAGAAATAGAGTTGTTACTTACATGATGACCTGGACAGAAAAAGAGTGAGTCATGCCAGCAGGTCTCCCTTTTAATACCCAAGTCCCACCTCCACCTTTGCAAACCATAACTCCCATTTTCTGAGCAGTACCCTCCAGGTACCTCCTGTCTCTCAACAATATGTTTATTTCCAAAATGTCTGAAGAAGAGTATTTTAAAACTGTTCTGTGATTTGTTAAGCCCAATAAGTCTCTCAAGGTGGGAAAAGAAAAAACTCCAAGACAACTCACTTAATTTATGCCCCTTCTGCACATTCAAAAACAATTTTAGAACACTCCACACTGTCATAAAATGAGATTATTGTTGTTAGACTCACTTTCCTCAACTTTATTTAACCAGGGAAACACCTTTTTGAACTTAAAACCTGTATAAATCTCTTATAAATAATGTTCCAAGGCACCACTTGGAAAAGGGTAGAATCATAGAAAAACGTGAAATCACTAGAAGTGATATGACTAACATAAATACTGAGGTTGGTCTAATCAAGAGCTTCAACCATGAAAATCAGCCTACCTGCCCTTTTGAGGGAAACTATTGTTGAAGAAATTTTGGGATCCCAGACTTTTAGATATTTGTTGGGAATTCTATTGATTTTACCTAAAGCCTCCATGCTTACAAAACATGCTTGGTTGACTGTCAACAGTTTCATTCCTTTATCTAAGGCTACTACAAGACTTCACACAAGGCTTTAGGCACTAGTATTTGTCACAGCTCTCTTCCCCTTAAGGCAGAAGTATGAGAAGTGTCAAGACTTAAAAATCAATAGCCCACAGGCCTCGAGATTATGCAAATTGCATATCTGTAACTCTAACCTTTGTCATATTCCTCGAAGGGTTTGAGATTTGTGCACAGAATGGCCTGAATATTTCTGAGGCATCAGAGAATTGCACCTGACGACTAGCATCCAGATAAACACTACTGTAGCCAAAGTTGAACACATTCTTGCTGTCTCCAACACCTTGAAAATAATTTGTGCTTTGACAATTTCTCCTGAGTTGTTTTTACTTAAAAGCATCTTTGATCATCCTATTCCTTCTGATCTGATAGGATTTTTATCAATAAATACTATGACAGGAGTTCTGATCACTGGCACATCTGTCATTCCCCCATCTCCAGATACCTAGCTTGCTGTTCTTTCATACTCCTTAGCTAAATTGTATAGTGACTGAAGTTATATTTGCTCAACCCTGGATTGTCTCAGATCTTAGGGTCCTGGCATCTTGTTAAGGTTCTCTACTCATCTATAAGCTGTAAACTATGCTCCAACATGTAAGAGGAGGCTAGGCAGTAGTACAGCAGGTTAAGCCCACATGGCACAAAGCGCATAGACCAGCATAACAACCCCAGTTTGACGTTCCTACTCATGACCATAGAATGTGACCTCAGATCTATGGGGATGTGGAGGTCACATAGGCTCCTGAGCTGATTATGGGCCCCAGATCACATCAAATCAATGAAATTTATAGTCAACAATATTTATACACTTTTCTCATATTTGGGAGCTACTCTCTTCCCTGATCCAGCTTTCTGGTCCTTTTTCCAGCCATCACATCATCTCCCCAGACAATAACTTAGATCTACCTGCATATCAGACTTCAGACTCAGAAAAAAAAAAAAAAACTAATGTAGTCACAGGCCCTTTGGAATATAACTAAAGTAGGCCTACTAGCTATCTACAAAATGGAGACACCCTCAACTCTTCATCTGCACTATTCTAGACTTTAGGTTCATGATTAGTCAACAATTTGTTTGGTTTTATATGTTAACTCTCTTTTCAACCACCAGGTTTCAGATGCTACCATGATGCCAAACAGACTTCCCTGGGTAGACAACCCTACCAGTATGTCCTGGAGCCCCACTTCCCCAGAGCCCTGCTCCACCAGGGAAAGAGAGAGAGAGAGCCTGGGAGTATGGATGGACCTGTCAATGTCCATGTTCAGCAGGGAAGCAATTTCAGAAGCCAGACCTTCCACCTTCTGCACCCCATAATGACTCTGGGTCCATACTCCCAGAGGGATTAAAAAATAAGAAAGCTATCAGGGGAGAATATGGGATATGGATTTCTGGTGGTGGGAATTATGTGGAGTTATACCCCTCTTACCCTATGTTTTATCAGTGTTTCCTTTTTGCAAATAAAAATTGTTTTAAAAGAACAGAAAAGGGAAACACAAAATAAGACTTGGACTAGGTTTGGTATATTGCACCAAAGCAAAGGACTCTGGGGAGAGAGGGGGTGGGGCTTAGGGAAGGTCTTCAGAGTCCTGGTTTATGATGATGGTAAAGGGCCTAAATTGGGAGTGAGAGTTTTTTTGCAGATATATATTAGGGACAGATGAGAAATTTTACCCATGCGACAACTTTACTATAAGCTATAATCCCCCAGTAAAATAATAAAAATATTCACATGTGAAATCTTAAAATAAATGCTATCTTTTTTATTAAAGAAGAAGAAGAAGGAGAAGAAGGAGGAGGAGGAGGAGGAGAAGAAGAAGGAGAAGAAGGAGAAGAAGGAGGAGGAGGAGGAGAAGGAGAAGAGAAGGAGAAGAAGGAGAAGGAGAAGGAGAAGGAGAAGGAGAAGAAGGAGAATCCCAGTTGGAGCCCAGATTCCCCACCTGCAGGGAAGTCACTTCACAGGCGGTGAAGCAGGTCTGCAGGTGTCTTTCTCTCCCCCTCTCTGTCTTCCCCTCCTCTCTCCATTTCTCTCTGTCCTATCCAGCAACAATGAAGGCAATAATAATGATAATAATAACAAGGACAACAAAAAAGGAGAAAATGGCCTCCAGGAGCAGTGGATTCGTAGTGCACCGAGCCCCAGCAATAACCCTTGAGACAAAAAAGAAAGGAAGGAAGGAAGGAAGGAAGGAAGGAAGGGAGAAAAAAGATGACAAGAGAAAGTAACTAACTGCACAGAGAGGAGAAGACAATGCAGGCATTATAGCAGTCACTGATTCCTGTTTCTATCATACCCAGATTCATACTGGGCTGAATTTGATAATTGCTTGGCTTTCTTTCTCTCTTTTCCAAGCCTTTTTTTAATCTTTATTTATTTGATAGAGACAGCCAGAAATTGAAAAGAAGGGGGAGACAGAGAAGGAGACCGAGAGACACCTGCAGCACTGCTTCACCACTTGTGAAGCTTTCCCCCTACAGGTGGGCTTTTCCAAGTCTTTAGCAATCTAATATCAAAACAAATCTTGAAAATTCAATAAACAAATGGGCTGTAGTTATGAAGGTCAGAAGGTTATGAAAGATCTTGTATTTTATAGCAATCCTGCCTCCAAACATAATCCTAGAAGGTTAGAAAACTAATTATTACTATTCATAAAATATACCTAGATAATTACAGACTCACAATCTCTACTTCTCTGTCTGCTGGTATTACTTGTTAAACCAGTCAAGTTCATTAACAACTGTGTGTTCCTTTTCCTTATCTTTAGCACAGGTTACACAAGAAACAAATTACATGTAAATTGTTTATAATGGTTTCAACACATGTTTATCTCTCAATAAAATAGCTACAATTTTCATAATCATTATTATTGTCTTGTTGAATCTCCCTAGATGATTCATTTCAAATTTATAACTTCATCATTCTGTTAGTCATCTAAATGGAAATGTAGCAATTGTAATTCCTATTTTGAAAACTGAAACTCTGAAACTAAGGCAAATTTAAAGGTAACATAGGTATTAATATTTGTTAGCAAGCATTGAAGACATTAATAAGAAAGCCAAAAATTGTTTGTAAATGACTACAGAAATATGATACTAATTCGCAAGTTGATTTACTTTCTACTCCTTTGTATTGCCAACTTTAGTCAACAACAAAATCTCCAGATTACTGCATAAAAAATGCAAAGTTTATGCAGCAAGGCCGTTGTGACCAAAAATTCTGTTTAAACTAACCAGTCATCATCTCTCTCAACAAGCCTTCAAAAATAGTAGAAAGCAATATAAGATTATTGTCTCCAAGGACTATAGTAAGCAAATGATTTTGAGAGGTGAAATTCTGCTTACTAATCCTTAGAAGTGGACATAGTTTTTAAGTTAGTCTATAGATAGTTCTAATAGCCTTCCTTCCTTCCTTCCTTTATTTTTGCCTACAGGGTTATCATCATTGGAGCTCAGTGCTGGCACTATGAATCCACTGCTCCTGGTGGCCAAGTTTTTTTTCATTTTTTTAAATTGGATAAGATAGAGAGAAATTGTGAGAGGAGGTGAGGGATAGAGAGGGAGAGAGACAGACACTGGCAGATGTGTTTTGCCACTTGTGAAGCATCTCACCTGGATGTGGGGAGCCAGGGGCTCAAACCCAGATCTTCGTGTGGGTCCCTGCACTTAGTACAATGTTCAGGTGCACCACCACTTGGACCCCACTAATAGCTCTTCAGTGAGGAATCAATTCCAGAAGCCAGACCTGCCACCTTCTGCACCCCATAATGACCCTGGGTCCATACTGGGACAACGGATAGTAAAGATATCAGGGGAGGGGAGGGGGTACGGAGTTCTGGTGGTGGGAATTGGATGGAGTTGTTCCTCTATGGTTTTTGTCAGTGTTTCCTTTTTATAAATAAAAATTTTAAAAAAGAAAAATACTCTTAGGGGTGAGGCAGTACTACACCTAGTTGAACCATGTGTAAGTCCCTGAGCCTAACCTGCTAGGGAAAGCTTCACAAGTGGTAAAACAGTGCTGGAGTTGTCTCTTTCTCTCCCTCTCTATTTTTGCATCCCCTCTCAACTTCTCAAATTAAAAAAAAAGATATATATATATATATATATATATATATATATATATATATATATATTTGCCTCCAGGGTTATTGCTGGGGCTCGGTGCCTGCACTATGAATCCACTGCTCCCAGAGGCCATTTTTGTTCCCCTTGTTGTTGTGGTTATTATTATTGTTGTCATTGCTGTTGTTGTTGTTGGATAGGACAGAGAGAAATCCAGAGAGGAGGGGAGACAGAGAGGGCCAGGGAAAGACAGATACCTGCAGACCTGCTTCACCACCTGTGAGGTGACCCCTCCCTGCAGGTGGGGAGCTGGGAACTCGAACCAGGATCCTTACACCTTGAGCTTCACACCATGTGCACTTAACTTGCTGTGCTACCACCCAAACCCCGAAAAAATCTTTTAAAAAATATATATTTTACTTATTTCATTAAATAGAGTTGAGAAAGAGAAAGTGAATGTCACTTCATTCCTTACAAAAGTGGAGATCAAACCAGGAACCTTAAGTATAAAAGTCATGTACTCTAGCAACTGAGCTATTTCCTCCACAGCTATATCACTCTTAACTCCTGACCAGTCCTCACTGGAATGGGGTACAGAGTTTGAATGGTCTTTATGGAACTGATAATGTTCTCTATCAGTTAAGAATCCTAAGTGTATGCTGATCCACAGAAATACATTTTAAAAAAATACAAAGTAAATTACAACTAAGAATAACTCAATTGAAAATTTAAAAATAAATGTTTTTTGAACAAATATATCTCCATTAGAATATGATTAAATAAATTAAACATTTGAATTTCTCTGTAACTACTAAAGATATTGGAGCAGGTGTTAAAATTCTTCCCACAAGTGTGAGGTTAGATTTTTTTTAAAAAAAGCATTCAAAGGTTGTACACAAATAAAACATGTTAATCCATGCTTTATTCCACAGAATACAGTGTTTTGGTAATTACGGATGTCTAGGATGCACTTGTTTGAGGAAAAATCACGACTACTCACAAATTTCAAGACCAGAAAGAATAGCAGAGAAAGATTATGACAGCCTTACTTTCCAAACCAAAAATCAGGACACAATGCCTAATAAATATCTTTTCTCATTCTGGGAATTAGACTGTCTAAGAAACATAGTTTGAATGCCAAAATACTGACATTTCTGGGATACTGATAATATATGGAAACAACAGGACAAATAGTTAATATCAATACTTCTCTAGGAAACTAAACATTTAAATTAAAAAACAGTCTTGAGACTTGCAGAGGCTGAAAACAGAAGGTATATGATGGAGCAATGTCTAATAGTTCAAGGAGAGAACAAACGAATCTTGGATAACTTTAGAGGGAGGGAAACAGGAAATCTCTTCACTTTATGAAGCTATGAACCCAAATCAATTGATTCTTTTATTATTCTGGGTTTTTTTTTTTTTAAGTGTGAATTCTAACTTATATATAGCAGGAGCTACTCATGTTGTGCTCATTTTATCCCAGCCTTATTGCCATAAATCTGTACTTAATTTCCATCCCTGCCAATGGCATTTGACTCACCACCAAATGACATTTCTGAGGTTCTCTGGGATGTGGAGCCAGCGTTGGCTCTCCATGGGAAGGTAGATCAGAAGTAGTAAGACGTAAGTTGATTCCAAGTTTGGGCTATTACACACCGTGCTGCTATGAACATAGGTAAACACAGATCTCTATGGATGGGTGTATTTGTTTCCTTCAGATAAATCTCCAGGAAGAGAAATTGCCAGGTCATAGAGTAGGTCCATTTCTAGCCTTCTGAGAGTTCTTCAGACTGCTCTCCACGGGGGGCAGACCAATTCACATTCCCACCAACAGTGTAGAAGGGTTCCTTTATCCCTAAAACCTCTCCAGTATATGTTGTTAATGTCCTTTCTTTATTTTTTTTACATATTACTTCACATATTTATTTTTTTATAAAAAAGTATTAATTTACTAATTACATTATGAAGTAATAATGGTTTACAGGACATACAGTTGTTAATACGAGGGTAAAATACCCCCTTTTTTTGCAAGACACTCTCACACCAAACATAGGTGTTCCTCTGTCATTATGCACCAGAACCTGAAAGCCCCCCCCCCCCAACCAGAGTCCTTTACTGTGGTTTCTGGTGTATGATATTCTCACAGGAGTGAGATGGTATCTCATTGTTGTCTTTATTTTCATTTCTCTGATAATCAGTGACTTAGAGCATTTTTTCATGCCTGTTGGCCCTTTGAGTCTCTTCTTTGGTAAATATTCTATCCAGGTCCTCTCCCTACTTTTGAATGGGATTGTTTGTTTTTTAGTTGGTGAATTTGATGAATTCTTTGTATATTTTGATTATTAACCTTTTGTCTGATGTATGGCATAAAAAGACCTCCTCCCATTCTGTTTTAGGAGTCTTTTTATTGGGCCGGATTCTTTTGTACACAAAAAACATTCCTATTTGATGTCAATGGAATACTACCCAGGTATTAAGAATGCTGAAGTCACTTTCTTACTTTCATCTTGGATAGAGCTTGATCGTGTTAAGATAAGCCAGAAAGAGAAGAATGAATATGGGATGATCTCACCCATGGTTGGAACTTAAGAAACAAGAACAGAAAGGGGAAGCACAAAGCAAAACTTAGACTGACTTGATGTGAAGGACTCTGAGGAAAAAAGGGGAGGGGGCTTTAAGGTCTTAGTGCAGGATGATGGAAAAGGATCTAGGCTGGGCCTGAGAGAGTTTTGTTTTTCAGATACCAATCATAGCTAGATGAGAAAGTGTACCCATATGCCAACAAATGTACTGTAAACTATTAACCTCCCATTAAGATAACAAAACAAATACTTTAAAAATAAAAAATAAGTGGCAAAGAGACAGTGCTACTAATGAGAGATGAAAAAATGTTTAGTCTATATTTTAACTATTTAACTTGTTGATCATACAATTCTAGAGTGTGTGCACAGCTTCTCAGAAAGTTCACACTGAGGTTGAGCCTGCACACTGCTGACATCATGACACGTGGGGGATTATCCCCCACGTGTCATGATGTCAGCAGTGTGCAGTGAAGGTCATGTTCACGTTAAGGATACATGGATGATATTAATGAACAGTATTTTGAGCAGTATTTTGACACCCTTACCCTCATTCTCCCTCTCTTGTCTTTTCCCTCCCACCCACACATTCTCCATAATACAGACAAATGTAAACTCCCTCATGCTTCCTCCTCTGGGCATAACTGCATAAGAGATTTCCAGGGCTGCAGTAGGGATCTTACAAGCACCAGAAGTAATGCAGACTTTGATAATTGGAAGATACCAACTTAACACCCTAACATCCTCCAGCTAAAGAATGAGCATAAGCCATTCTCTCATACTTCTTCTCTGGTAAATGTGTCCTTTGAATGAATCCACTGTTGGTGTAGTTATACCTGCAGCCAAAGTTATTCCCAACTGACAGGGGATAAAACAAGGCAGAAAGGGGGTGGGCCTCTCCCTCAAGCAACCGCTATTTATCAACTACCTACTCTCTGCAAAGAATGGTGGGAATGCAGAACAAGGATAAAGCAAAGTCCCTTCACAGGACTAGAAGGAATGAAGGAAACTGTGACAAAGTCGCTGCCAAGTGGTAAGTTCACCTGAATGTGCTGATCAGAAGTGCTGCAGGAGGTTTCAGGAGGGAAAGACTGCTGGTGTGTGAGGGGTAAGGCTTCCTGAGCAACCACTGCATGACAGAGGATTTAAGAAGATTCTGAAAAATGGAAAGGGAATGCCAAGCGAGGAAAGTCACACAGGAAACAATTATATAGCATTACAAACCAGCTCTGGAAACTCCAGTCAGTCCTTGTGATCACAGTCCTAGGTACACTGTGCCACAGGCCCTTCTCCCGGAAATTCTGAAGCCATAGTTGTCAACATATGAAAGCAGCACAAGTGGGGAGACAGGATAGAGAGGGGACAGCATCTCAGAAGGTAGAGATTAAAGGCATTATCTGTCTATGGAAATAAAATTAGTAAAATAACCATCTATTTACAATGACCAAAAAAAAAAAAAACATACAAATCATCCGATGTAGAAATCTGCAATATGGATGCCAGGAGGTGGCACATCAGGTTAAGCTCACAAGTCACCATACACAAGGACCCAGGTTCAAGCCCCTGCTCCCCACCTACGGGGGGAAGCTTCAAGTGTGGTGAAGTAAGTACTGCAGGTGCCTGTTTACCTCTTTCCCTCTCTCTCTCTCTCCTCTTCCCCTCTCAACTTCTCTCTGCCTATCAAATGAAAAGAAGAAAGGAAGGAAGGTAGAAAAGAAGGAAGGAAGGAAGGAAGGAAGGAAGGAAGGAAGGAAGGAAGGAAGGAAGGAAGGAAGGAAGAAAAGAAAAAAAGAAAGGGTTGGAAGGGGATGGGCAGTAGCTCAGCGGGTTAAGCGCATATGGCACAAAGTGCAAGGACCTGCTTAAAGATCCTGGTTAGAGTCCCCAGCTTCCCACATGCAGGGGGGTCACCACACAAGTGGTGAAGCAGGCTTGCGGGTGTCTATCTTTCTCTACCCACTCTGTCTTCCCCTCCTCTCTCGATTTTTCTCTGTCCTATCCAACAACAGCATCAATAACAACAATAACAATAATAACAGTAACACGGGCAACAAAAATGGGAGGAAATAGCCTCCAGGAGCAGTGGGTTTGTATTGCAGACACTGAACCCCAGTGATAGCCCTGGAGGTGAAAAAAAGGGGGGAAGCTGAGTGAAGGTGAACCTGGTTAAGTGCACACATTACAGTGCACAAGGTCCTGAGTTCAAGCCCCCAGTCTCCACCTGCGGGGGGGGGGGGGAGAAGTTTCACAAGTGAAACTTCCCCCTACCGTCTCTCTGTCTTGCTCCCTTCCTTCCTCCTTCTTCTATCTAAATTTTCTCTCTGGTCTGCCCTAATCCAGCTTTCTAGCCCTATGCTAAACTGTGACACTATTTTCCCAGACAATATTTTTAGTCCATCTGCATGTTAGCTATCAGGCTCAGGCAAAAACGACTAAAGTCCTGAGCTCCTTGGAACATACCTAAAAAAGACTTCCTAGCTTATTCCCACCTGAAGACCCCTAATTTCATTTGCTCTATCCCTACCTTAGGGTTCCCATTTATTAAACAGTTTGTCCTTACCACCTTTTAGGCACCATATCGCTGATGCTATGATTCCAACCTGACTTCCCTGGGCAGACGACATCACCATCATCAAGTGTCCCAATGTTTCACTTCTCCAGAGCCCTACCCCACTAAAGAAAGATACAAACAGGAAGGGGGTATAGATCAACCTGCCAATGTCCATGTCCAGCAGAGAAGCAATTTCAGAAGCCAGATCTTCCACCTTCGGCACCCCATAAAGAATTTTGGTCCATGCTCCCAGATGGATAAAGAATAAGAAAATTTCCAATGGAAGGGATGGCACATGGAACTCTGGTGGTGAGAATTGTGTGGAACTGTATCCTTGTTATTTTACAATCTTATTAATAATTTTCAAATCACTATCAATAATTAAAAATAATTTCCCTGTCCCATCAAAAAAGATAAGTAAAGTTAATAAAAATGAAATGAATTGAAATGAAATGAAATGAAATGAAATGGGGGCTGGGTGGTGGTGCACCTAGTTGAGCTCATATATTACAATGCACAGGGACCCAGGTTTGAGCCCCAGGTCTCGCCACCTGCAGGGGGAAAGATTTACAAATGGTGAAGCAGTGGTGCAGGTATCTCTCTATCTCTCTCCCTCTATAATCCCCTTCCCTCTTGATTTCTGGCAGTCTCTATCTAATAAATAAAGTTAATTAAAAAATCTTTTGAAAAATGAAATGACAGTGTAAGGATCCCGGTTAGAGCCCCCGGCTCCCCACCTGCAGGGGGTTCACTTCACAGGCAGTGAAGCAGGTCTATAGGTGTCTATCTTTCTCTCTCCCTCTCTGTCTTCCCCTCCTCTCTCCACTTCTCTCTGTCCTATCCAACAACAAGGACATCAATAACAACAACAATAATAATTATAGCAATAAAAATCAACAAGGACAACATAATGGAATAAATAAATAAATATTTAAAATTTTAAAAATGAAATGAACAGGAAAGGGAAGAGAAGAGGAAGGGGTATGGGAGGGATGGGGGAAGAGAAAGGAAGGGAAGGGAAGGGAAGGGAAGGGAAGGGAAGGGAAGGGAAGGGAAGGGAAGGGAAGGGAAGGGAAGGGAAGGGGGAAAATGGCTGCCAGGAGTGATGGGTTCATCATGCAAGCACCAAATACCAGCAATAACTATGATGACAATAAAAATAATAAGAACTAATCCTCAGAGATAGTAACAACATCTCTAGTTACTGTGGATAACAAAACTAAGTTTCTCAAAATCACATTATTAAGAAAAAGAATCCAAATATCAAACTGAGGTCTTAATCTGATACATAGTTGAACCTGGTTGCCCAGCCTATGAGCTACCCCCTCCCTGGTGCTTCCCTCCTTCACAGCACCTACCACACTGATTTGCTGATCTAGCTCCTCCATCATTTAGACAAGCTCAGGGCAGACACAATAGTTCATCCACCCAGTGAGCCTCACCCTATCTGTCAGGCCTAGCAGAGTCCATGGATCGTAACCATGTTCATACTGTGAATGACTGGAAGTCTTCACTCTTAAATGGTGGACTAATTCATAAATCAAGATCATTGCTTTATATTTAAGGCTTAACATTTTGGCAGGGTTTTTATGCACTCTCTTCCCTGATGCAGCTTTCTAGTCCCAACTATGACACCATCTCCCCAAACAATAACCTGGGTCCACCTGTATATTAGCTGTCAGGCTCAGGTAAAAACTAGTAAAGTCATGGGTCCTCTGGAATATACCTAAAACAGACCCACAAGCAACAGAAACCCCAAATCTTCATCTGCAATATTTTTGCCATTAGGTTCATGATTAGTCAACAATTTGTTCTGCATTATATCTAAATTCTTTTTTAGCCAGCAGGTTCTAGATGATACCATGATGCCAACCTGACTTCCTTGGGCAGAGGACCCCACCATATATGTTTTGGAGCCCTGTCTCCCAGAACCCCGCCCTACTAGGGAAAGAGACAGGAGACAGGCTGGGAGTATGGATCGACTTTGCCAACACCCATGTTCATCAGAGAAGCAATTACAGAAGCCAGACCTTCCACCCTCTGCACCCCATAGTGATCCTGGGTCCATGCTCCCAGAGGCATAAAGAATATGGAAGGTATCAAGGGAGGGGATTGCATATGGAGCTCTATGGATGGACATTGTGTGGAAATGTACCTCTCTTATCCTGTAGTCCTGTCAATATTTCCATTTTATAAATTAAGAAGCATATACACCTGACAAAACAAAAAACAAAAAAAAACCAAGAGATGGGTGACTGGTTTTGACCAACTCAGCAGAGCTCCTTCCACTTGTGGCCTCTATCCTCACCACCTGCTTACTCAGCCTATGATTGAAAACAAGTCAGGAAAAGAAATGTTTACACAAAGGACAGGCTGTAGCCTGGCAAAGTCAAGCAGGACTCTTTCCAATGCGCCATAAGATGCTTCAGATCCACAAGGGAACAGCAAAGTGAGCCCAAGACATTTAGTGGGAAAGAGACTGTTATCAAGGGACTGCTCTTCACAGCCTTAAAGCAGTTGGTTTAATTAGTCAGCTGGTGGTTTGAAGTCATAAGAAAGGAACCTATTTCAGCCATAATACTCACCACCCCCATTTAAAAAAAAAAAAGACATTTGTACCCCTTAGCTTGATATGAAGCACTTTCTATGTCCCAAGTCAGTGCAGATACAGAGTCAGAGAAGACATGCTCCCTGTCCACTTTTTACTTCATCATACAGACCTCTGAACCAATGGCTATGATTCAAAGGGACAGTTGATTCAGTATGCCAAGGGACTACCAAAAAGAGTCTCCCACCTATGATCTTCTACCATGTTTTACTGAACACTTCCCACTGGAAGTTCAAGGGCAAATTTCTTCCTTGTTTCCTGCAATTTTTGGTGGTTCATTACATTTCTTTGTGATGGCAAAACTCCATCACTGTGTTCATCTCCCCTATATGAGCTTCTTCATTATATTCCATCTTCTTTCCTTTTACAAGGACATTACTCAGTGGACTTTACATTCCCTCTAGGTGCAGGATGATCTCACCTCGACACTTTTCACAATTATAATCTCAAAAACCCTGTTTCCAAATAACATCACAATCACTGTTACCAAGAACTGAGAATTGACTTCATCTTTAAGGGTGTATAAGGGTTGTTAGCAAGAAAAAAAAAAGGAAATCTTATTTGTTTTTGCAAAAAGAGAGAATAAAAATTAATCATTTGAAGCAAGTAACATATTTTTGGTACGATAGTAAGTTATTTAATCTCTATGGTCAGTTTTAGTTTTTCTTTTTAAAAAATACCTACAATGTAGGTCTTGAGATATTTGAACTAGTGCTATGTTGGCTTGTGCCACTTACTCGAGATCAGTTGGTAAATAATAAACTTGAAATCAGACCCTCTGACTCCACTCCGCATGGCGTTTGGTTTCTCCCCATTACCTAGAGACTAAAGAAGCTCCCTCTTGCATATTGCCCATACTGAGAGGGACAGAAACCCAAACCACCTCCCTTAAGTGGAAAGTTCAGATTTTTAACCAATACACCAGGGTTGTTTGTTTGTTTGTTTGTTTTCCTCTAGGGTTATCATTGAGGCTCAGTGCCTGCACTATGAATCCACTGCTCCTGGGAGGCACTTTTCCCTTGTTATCACCCTTGTTGTTGTTGTTATTGTTATTGCTGCCATTGTTGTTGTTGTTGGATAGAACAGAGAGAAACCAAAAGAGTAGGGAAAGACAGAGAGGGGGAGAGAAAGATAGACACCTGCAGACCTACTTCACTGCTTGTGAAGCAACACCCCCCACCAGCAGGTGGGGAACTGGGGTCTCCAACCAGGATCCTTATGCTGGTCTTTGTACTTTGTGACCACACCAGGTTTTATTGTTAGGAAAAGTCAGTTCACTTTACTGCTTTCATCATAGGCTTGGCTCCCATTTTGACTTAGCAGTCAAGAAATCTGGTACAAAAATTTAGTGCACAATGTCACTAACTCTGGATTATCCTGCATGGTTTCTCATTTCTCATTTCTATTACTCACATATGTATAAATGTATATATGATATGATATATATATATATACACAGCATATCATATGTATGCATGTATTCACTTCTGTTACCACTGATCTACCTAAGTCATCATTCAGGACAATAACAGGACATAAGAAGTGATGAGAAGAGGTTATGTCAGTTTTGAGTTCAAATTAATATTTAATTTATACATTATTAATTTTCTGATTACTGTGCATATTACGCATATAAACACCTAGAGTGTTGCCCTTAAAAGCATTTCAAAAAAAGAAAGCACACAGGCAATTCTGTAATAAATAATGTGCACTGATCATAAGTACACATTCTGAAACCCTATTAGATGTATTGATCGATTTTTAAAGAGAATCTACTCTTAATGGAGCAAAGCAATTCACCAGTTGCAAGAATAATGAAAGTACATGCAAAGTAAATGAGTCTCCAGGCATCCTAAGGACCAATGGAAAAGATTAGAGTGAATGGGATAGTGAGAATCAGATTATATCTGCTTATATTAATGAGTGAGTGGCTTGAGAAGTGCTAAATGAGCCATTCTGGTGGGATTGCTTGGTATCTGGGACAGGCTTTTGTCATCAATAGCAGGTATAGCTACTGAAACTGCTCAAAGAATGCCTGAGTAGATAAAAAAAATAGACTCTTGATGGTCTGGGAAGTGTCTCTATCCCCACAATTCAATTATTGTTTATTTTCTTTCTGGATCTCCGCCTTAAATCCTAGACAGGTACTTCTACTTTCAAAACTTGGATGGTGATGGTTCTCTGTGTCTTCTAAAACTGAAATTCTAAGTTGCACACGTTTGTCCTTTCTAGTACATGGGAGTCTGTCAAGTCTAACCCCATGGATATGGGCCCTGGACAATCTTTTTTTGAGGCAACTGCTTTGCTAGGTTTCCAAGTAGCACCCAACCTCATCATCCCTGGGGGTTTCCTGGTTTCCTTCCTCTTTATGTTTCGTTGATTTTTTTTTTTTTTACCAATTAACTCTTCTTTCCTATGTTCACTATTTTCCTAGGCTATAAACTATTACTGTATTCCCTTTGGACAAGACACTTTTCTCTCAGCTGGAACATCAACCACTAGCACTTGAAATTGTTCCAGCTCCTAAAACCCTCATTCTACCAAAGAATTGGTCCTATGAGCAGATAACGACTTTCTCTGTCTCCTTTGGACTGTCATGAACACAGATTCCTTAAATGTGATTCAGAGATGTTTTATCACTTAATAATTGCACTTCATTAAAATGAAATATGTGATATATTTCTTTACCTTTTATGAAAATCATATCATGTTCAGTTTCTAGATGAACATTTAACTTTTTTATAGGGCACTATACAGTTCTCCTGTGAGTCTTTTCACTCTAAATGGGAATGTGTCTTTCCTACTGACTGAAACATCCATCTGTGCCCTAGTATAATAGACCATATTAGTCACGGTGTATAGATTTGAATTGACTCCTTTAACTCTCCAGGGATATTAAGGCATCTCCCCTTCTGAGGGCTATGGGGACAATTCAAGTTTTCTTGGGTCCTACATACTTAGAATGTAAGTGTATGTATTTCTCTTCACAAAACTCCCTTGAAAATTTCCCTGAAACTTAATCCAAATTAGATCCAATCACCTATTTCAAAGAGACATTTTATACAGCCTCTCTAAACTGTATTTGTGTATATTTTACAAAAAAAAAAAAAACTTAAGGGGGGCAATGTACCATTTTAAAGCAAAACTGGAAAGGAAATAGATCCTTTGTGCTTTAGAAATACTGCACCAATTTCTTCCTTTTTCTTAAAGATGATTGCATCAAGAATTGCAGTCATATATTTGCTCCCTCTACCAGAAGGTGTTCTACTAGCCTGATAACAGAGCTCACTGGTCACTTACTAAGTGAGCATCACCCTTAAAGTCAATTCCATATAGTCTGTGATTTTAATTGCTTTAATCATTTAATTATAAGAGCAGCTCACTGAGTTTCTATATTACTATGGTTCCATGGAAGAATTCCCTTCTGAGGTCCAGAGTTCAAGAAAATACCATTGCAAATGACCTGGCTACAGCATGTCCTGCACTGTGTCCTAACTTAGTTACAGCTGTGGACTTTACATTTTAAAACTGAACTCTTGGGGGCAGGTGGTGGTGTGCCTGGCTAAGCAAACATATTACAGTGAGAGAGGATCCAGGTTCCTCCCCTGGTCCCCATGTGCAGGGGAGGAAGCTTCATAAGTGGTGAAGCAGGGCTGCAGGTGTCTCTCTATCTCCTTCTTTCTCTATCTCCCCCACCCCTTTCAGATTCTCTGTCTCTCAGGCTGGGAGTATGGATCGACCTGTCAACGCCCATGTTCAGCGTGGAAGCAATTACAGAAGCTAGACCTTCAACCTCTGCATCCCACAATGACTTTGGGTCCATACTCCCAGAAGATTAAAGAATAGGAAAGCTATCAGGGCAGGAGATGGGATACAGAGTTCTGGTGGTGGGAATTGTGCGAAGCTGTACCCCTCTTACCCTATAGTTTTGTCAATGTTTCCTTTTTATAAACAAAAAATTAAAAAATTCTGTCTCTATCCAATAATAAATAAATAAATAAAGTATTTTAAAAGGTTAAAAATAACTAAATCTTGTAACTCAATCATGATGTAGGGACTTGAATCTATATACATGTACCCTGTTGAAAGTATGAAAGTATGACTAGCTATTAGTCATATGAGAGGTTATAGAACTTGCCATGAAATCCTGACAGATCTTCACAAATGGCATGAGTACAATCTAGTTAGTGTCAGTAAAAGAAGTGCTCATGGCTTACTCCAAAACATTCACTGTGGGTAATGCCATTGCCATTATACTTGCTATAAACAGCTGGCAAAACTGACATGTACCCAAATTGATCAAAGTCAATTCAGTGTCTCTGATATCTGCAAGCAACCAAGGCATTATTATTTAAGGTAGATGTTGCTAATAGAGCCCCATTTGCTCTTAATTATCATAACAGATGCCAACTAGGATTCATCTAAAGCAATTTTATAACAGAGTAAAGAGCTTTAATGAGTGCCAACAGGCCACGAGGCTAAAGCACTCCCATCTTGTACATCATTTTAGTTGACATTTCTGCTGGAGGAGCCGTAAGCACCTGTTAACACCGCAAAACCTGGGGCAAACTCAAGGATTCACTATGAACGGTACAAGATGGAGCTTTACTGCCTATATACTGGTTTTTTGGAATATAAAATCCTATGGGGAAAAAGAGGTCAAAGTCAAATCAGTATTTACAGTGGTGGTCCTTCAGTGATAAACTTCTATGGTCTGAGTGTTTGTGACCACCCACTCCTACCAAATTCATTTACTGAAATCCTAATCCCCGACATTATGGCACTAGAAGGTGGGATCTCCAGAGACAATGTAGGTGAAGGAGGTGGAGATTTCATGAGTGGAATTAGTGTTCATATAATGGACTCCCTAGCCCATTCCATCTCGTGAGGACACAATGAGGAGGCACTATGTATGAACAGGGATGCCCTGACACACAACTAACTCTGTCAATGCCATGATTCTGGACTTATCAGGCTCCAGGATTGTGAGAAGTCAGTGTTTATTTTTCATGACCTAACACTTGATATAAATGCCAAAATGGAAAGAAAAATCCTGAACACCATTAAATCTGGCACCAACTCAACAGATTTACTGTGAGTCCAAAATGCAGCTTGACTGTCTTTGTACTGGTGAACTAGGATACATAATTAAGAATAATAAAAATCCAAGTCATACTGATCTATGGAATAGAGCTTCCATGGGAACACAAACACTATGAAACTAGAGCAAACCTCTCCTCTAGCTGGAGAAGTGATACTCTCTGATGATGGTTCAATCTCCTGCACCACCATAAGCCAGAGGTGAGCAGTGCTCTGGTAAAAAGAAAAGAAGAGAAGAGAAGAGAAGAGAAGAGAAGAGAAGAGAAGAGAAGAGAAGAGAAGAGAAGAGAAGAGAAGAGAAGAGAAGAGAAGAGAAGAGAAGAGAAAAGAAAAGAATGATTTGTGGAAATCATATCACTCTAAGTCCAGAGTTCTACTAAGTCACTATTTCAAGTGCTACAGTTCATCTTAAAAAACAGTAAATTAACATCCCAGATGTTCTAAGGTCAATTGCATTTTTTTTCTAAATGATAATCACTAACTCCAGATGTTTCAAATAAAATTCTCTGGAAATATACTGCAGGGTGGCTATTTGCATGCAGGAGGTTTACTGAAGCATATTATTAGGATTGGCATCTGGGAGAGAGTGAGAAAACTAGAACTGTATAGGTGAAGAGGTTAAACTTTGATGCAGCCTCAACAAGAATTTAGATGATGCCGCAGGGGACCGAGGAACTAGAATGACCCCTTAAAATTATCTCAAGTTGAGGTGAGGCAGCCAGGTCTTCACGAACACATTATTCCATCACGAGATATGGAAGACATGGCAACTCCCAGAAAAGAAGTGATTTGAAGTTGTCAGTGACCAATACTTTTATTTTTAAAAAATGATTATTTTATTATTTTTACTGGGATGCATTGGATCGACCTTCTCATGGTGCATCCCATGAGTACCCATTCATTGGGGAAACTGATGATCCTTCCTAACTGACTGAATCCACATGGATCCCAGTCACTTTCAAAGCCAGCAACAAGCAGCTCCTGACAGCTTTCAACCTGACGCTGTTGACTGGCTATGGAAGAAGGGCAAACACTAGAAGAAGAACTGGTGACTTAATATTGATTTATAAAAGTATAAGGTAAGGGGTACAATTCCACATCATTCCCACCACCAGAGTTCTGTGTTCCCACCTCTTCCTTTGGAAACTGCAGTAGTTTCCCCAAGGTCACAGATGTGGGCTGAATCCATATCTATTACTATGTATCTATATCTAATCTATATTTTTTTTCTTTTTCCTATGTTCCTGCCTTCACTTCCTTTCCAAGTCACACCTACCCCTACTTCTGAGTGTCTTTCTTTTTTTCCTTTTCTCTCTTAGATAAGATAAACAGTGCTGGTCTTCCGCCAATCATGACTTTTTCATGAGGAAGAGAAAGGAGAGAAGATTAGACAGAGAGAAGGAAAGATACCACAGAACTGAAACTTCCTTTAATATGGTAGAAGTTGGACTGATATCTAGATCACACACATGGCAAAGCAGCACACAATTCCAGTGAGTTACTATGCCGGCCCCTGTTTTAACGTAAGGTGAAGTCAAGAACTAGGAGCGTGTTAAAAATAAACTCAGAACACAGGGTTTTCCCGGGATCCCATAGCAGAAACTACAGAGCATCCATACATGCCTGGTCACACTGATAATATGTTAGACTACAAAGGTGGGGAATGCAGACTTACAAAAAAAGTAAGAAAAAAATCCATAAAGTCAAACATTGAAAAGCAACTCAATTCCACTAAAATTCAAATATGGGGCAGGGAGAGGGGCTGGACAGTGGTGGACCCAGTTGAGCACACATGTTACCATATGCAAGGAACCAGGTTTGAGCCCCCTCCCTACCTGCAGGGTTCAAGAGCTGTGAAACAGGTTTGTAGGTGTCTATCTTTCTCTCTCCCTCTCTATTTCCTCTTCCCCTGTCTATCTTTCTCTCTCGCTCTCTATTTCCTCTTCCCCACTCTACTTCTATCAAATAAAAGAGAAAGAATAAAAATGACCACCAGAGTGGGAATTGTGTGGAGTTTTGCCCTTCTTATCCTATGGTTTTTGTCAGTGTTTCCTTTTTATAAACAAAAGTTATTTTAAAAAAAAATGGCCACCAGGAGCAGTGGATTCACAGTGCCAATACTAAGTCTCAAGAATAACCGTAGTGGCAATATTTTTTTTCAAATACTAACAGCCCCATATTTTAAAGAGTACATGCAACCAAGTCAGTTCTGATAAAATAAAATAAAATAAATGGGGGAAAGTTGAGTTTGAATGTCTGTAGGCAGGCTGTGTACTTCTCTCCTCCACTCTGCCTCACCACTCCTCCATGCTTCTAAACTGGCCCACAGTTTTACTATTTAACCAACCCCTGAAGCTGTGCTTGTTTGTAAGCCTGTGTCAGTCCAGTTTCTTAGTTGCACAAAACAAACTCAGTTGTGAGACATTCAAGCAGGGGGGAGATAAAAGTATTTGTTGAGGATTCTAGACTGCTCATGGAATTATTGATAGGCCAAGAGAAGAGAGGAAAGAGTGATTCAGGTAAAAGTTTGTCCACCAAAGAAGTAGGTTTCTCTACTGAATGCACCATTCTGACTTTGCTCAGTAATTAAGAGTGTTCAGAAGTACACAAAACCGGTCTCACCTATCCAGAAATGACCATTAGGCTATTGCTTTGTGTACAAGTCTACCTCAGTGCTGCCACTTTGCCCACTTCTAACTCCTATTCTGCTTGGCAAAGTCAGGATCTCATTCTTTGCCCCTGTGCCAAGATTTTATTGAACAGATATCCATAATAAATTATAAAAGCATTCAAAGAATTGTTCAGTGCTAATGATGGACTTTTAAATTTGAAAGTGAAAATAATGAAATAAATAGCCCTTTAAATGAACAAAACCTTGGGGGTCGGGCGGTAGCACAGCAGGTTAAGCGCAAGTGGCGCAAAGCGCAAGGACCAGCTTAAAGATCCCTGTTTGAGGCCCCGGCTTCCCACCTGCAGGGGAGTCGCTTCACAAGCAGTGAAGCAGATCTGCAAATTTCTATCTTTCTCTGTCCCTCTCTGTCTTCCCCTCCTCTCTCCATTTCTCTGTCCTATCCAACAATGAACGACATGAACAACAACAATAATAATAACACAACCAGGCTACAACATCAAGGGCAACAAAAAACAAGAGGGGGAAAAATGACATCCAGGAGCAGTGGATTCATGGTGCAGGCACTGAGCCCCAGCAATAACCCTGGAGGCAAAAAAAAATTAACAAAACCTTTAATTAAATGTTTGGGAGGAAGTATTTTGCCATCTGCTTCGCAAACTATCCTAGATAGAAGTGTAAATACACCAAAACAATAATAGCTACCCAATATAGTAAAGTTACGAAACTTTCAACTAATAAACCACAGTCCCAAAGGGGGATACAGCAGCAAACATGGACTGTTTTATGAGTGATCAAAAAATAACTGTTTTCCTAGTTGACAAAGCAAAATGAGAAACTTGATTTGTTACATGTTTTTCTACTGCTTTTTAAAAGTATGTGCACCCTGTTCACCAGGGAAATCAATCTATCTATCTATAACTTAAGATTTGAACTGAAAAGAATTTATTCTAATAACAGAACAATGAACCAAACATGATCATATACCATTGATGAAGATTTCACAAACTTTATAGATACAAAATATGGAGCTGTACTGCAATAACAACAACCCTGTAAACCAGCATTTGCTCAATTAAGTGATAATGTTTAAAAAATTACAGATACAATGCTATTTACAGCCATTTCAAAGATTATGGATTAATTTTAAATTGTAATTTTAGCAAGGCATCTCAACAGAGAACCAGAGAAATATGTTACTAAGAAGACTATCTTAATGTGTATCTGACATAGCAATACAGTCCAGAGAACTTGTTAAATGGATAATTTAAATGTTTCTAATATCAGAATACTATTTTGCCAAGCTATGTGTAATAGTCTAGTCTAGTCCACATTAGGGCCCTTCCATGTAAGTACTTTGTACTGCTGATTGATACCTGTATGTTCCCAAATACAGGTAGTATCACTAGTGTTTACCTAATGAAATTAAAATTCTTACATCACCACCTGAGACACAGGCACAGTACCTGGCAGAAAGAGAAAGGGTAAAGACTGTTTTGTTTTGGATGTCTTCCCAAGCACTAGTTTTTAATTCCTTTAAATACACAAGTATTTGATGAAACTCCCTTGATCTAGCATTAGTAATACTGATTAATTAAGTCTAATTGAAATTCGGCTGAGGTCACGTGGTGGCTCACCCAGTAGAGCACATGTGTTACTATACGCTAGGATCCAGGTTCAAGCCCTTGGTCCCCACCTGACGGAGGGGTGGAGAGCTTTAGGAATGGTGGAAAAGTGCTACAAGTGCCTCTCTCTCAAAAAAGAAAAAGGCAAAGAAATGAAAGGGATGGAGAAAGGAAGGGATAGGAAAGGAGAGGGAGAGAAAGATTGGGGAGGAAGGAAAGAAGGGAGGAAAGATGGAAGTATATAAATAAAATAAAGAAAGAGGAAGGGAAAGGGGAAGAGTATGAGAAAGAAAAAGGAAGAGGACAAATGGACACCAGGAATGGGGGTTATTCAGGCATAGAGCCCCTGATAATCTTTGTGGCAAAAGAAGATGAGAGAAGAAAGAAGAGAGAAGAAAGAAGAGGCGAGGAAGAAGAAAAGAAATAATAAAGAGAGGAGGCAAGAGAAGAAAATTAAGCTAATTAATAAGGATACGTTTTACTTTTACTGCTCTTACCTGAGCTGCACAGATTTGTGACTTGTCCACCAACACAGGCTAAAAGTAAAAGGAGTCAGGCTGTGAAAAAAAATCTTTGTGAATGAGATAATATATTTGTTATCTAGTGGATTAGTACAACACCATTGTTATCTGACTTTTCTTAATTGGGAGTTATAGATTATATAGTACAGTTGTTGACACATGGATATAGTCTCTCTCTCTCATCTCCCTTTGATAGGTGTCTGGCAAAACATCCTCACCCCCAAAGCAATAATGTTAGTCTGATATTTTCTACAGGCTAGGAATCTGGGCACAGCTTTGCTGGCTCATTCAAGTCTGGATTTCTCATGCAGTTACAGTTATCTTGAGAATTAACTAGGAAAGAATCCACTTTCACGTTCACTCACAGTTTTCCTGGCAAGATTCAGTTCACTGGGGCCCATAGAACTGAGGCTCCTTAGTTCCTCATGAGCTGCTGCCCTCCCCAGAAGTTGTCCACAGCATAGACGCTGACTCCATCAGAGTGAGAAGCAAGAAGGAAATGCTAGCAAGATAGAAATAATGGTCTTTTGTAACTTAATCTTACAACTGATATTTTGTCACCTTTGCTATACTAGTCCATTCATTAAAAGCAAATCCGTAGGTCCAGTATTCATGAGAGTGAGGTCAGAGACACATAAAACTGTCAGTGCCAGCAGGTAGAGATCACTGAAAGCCATTTCAGAAGAAGTCAACCAAAGACAAATATGGTAGCCTGGGAATCCAACCAGCAAGAATGCAAGTGAGAGCCATGGCACTCGAGAAAACTTAGTGTGAAAAGTCTTTGAGCAAGACATTGAAAACAGATGAGATCAGAGTTAACTTCACTGAAATGCTTAGTAAGGAGGTCTCTGTAGACATCTGTGCCTACGTTCTAATACAAATGCTCCTTTCCTCTCAACTCTTGGAAGTTGGGGCATGAGACAGCAGCCACAGACAGTGCCATCATCAATGGCCAAACAGGGAACCCTTCCAGGATGTGAAACAAATGATTGCCCTAGTTGAAGATGGAAGCCAGGCCAGAGAATTACCCACTCAGATTTTTCAACCTCTGTGACAGGAAAAATAATTATGACTTTATGAAAACATTTCAAAGTCTGCAATGCAAATTAAACACCCACTGAAGATCTGAAATCTATTACATGAAAAACAGCTTGAGGGTACCGGCACAAAGGCCCAGTTTTGAGCCCCTGCTCCCCACCTGCAGTGAGGAAGCTTCACAAGTAGTGAAGCGAGCACTACAGGTGTCTCTCTGTCTGTCTTCCTCTCTCCTCTCAACTTCTGTCTATTCTACCAAACAAAGTAAAAAAGGGAAGAGAAGTGAAAATGGCTGTCAGGGCCCCTGATGTCAATTAAAAAAAAAAAAAGGAAAGGGCTTATCTCAGTTAACATAATTCCATCTAGCTCTATCCAAGATGGGACAGAGAAGGTGTGTTCACTAATATTAATAGCTGCATAGTAGTCCATTGTGTTATATACCATAACTTTCTCAGCCACTAAATGCTGTAAGATAAGTGAGAAAGACAAAGATGAGTATGGAATGATCTCACTCATAAACAGAAGTTGAGAAAGAAGAACAGAAAGGGAAACTCAAAACAGAATCCAACTGAGTTTGGAGCATGGCACCAAAGTAAAAATCTCTGGGTAGAGGGTAAGGGTAGATGTTCAGCTTCACTGTGGGGGATAAAGGGGGGAGGGACACAGACCTTTGGTGGTGAGAATGGTGTTAATATACACTCCTATTAATTTATAGTTTAACAAATAACTATCTACAAAAAAGGAAAAAGAAAAACAGTATGTAAATAAGTAGGTTCAGGAAGCTTGTAAGGAGTAGAGAGATCGGCTTTGTATAACCAACAAATGAGGTTATAAAATAGTCAACTGTCTTTCCAATACGGAAAAAATAAAGTTTAGATTTAAGTGGAGCACTTAGATCAGGTTAGGTGACAGGATGGCTGAAAATTAGGTCATAAAGTCATCTGACTAACCCTGTCCAACTACTTGGCTTTTTTTTTTTTTTTCTTTCATTTGGTGAGCCAAATATTCACTTATGCATCATCTCACTGTTGGAAGACTTCTTTTTTTTTTTTCAGAGAGTGAGGGGGAAAAAGGAGAGAGAGAATAGGAGGGAGGGATGGAGGAAGGGGGAGGTAGAGAGGGAGGGAGGGAGGGGAGGAGAGAGAGAGAGAGATAGAGAGAGAGAGAGAGACAGAGAGAGAGAGGCACCACACCAGAAGAGCTTCTTTCAGTAACATAGAACTCTCATGTAATAGCAGTACTCAACTCTCACCCAAGCACAGGGCAACACCGGTGCCCTAAAAATAATATATTCCTCTGGATCTATGGACTTGTATATCTGGAAGAACATTCTTTAAAAAAATACAATAATAACTTGGGAGTTGGGCGGTAGCGCAGTGGGTTAAGCACAGGTGACGCAAAGCATGAGGACTGGTGTAAGGATCCTGGTTCGAGCCCCCAGCTCCCCATTTGCAGGGGAGTCACTTCACAGGCAGTAAAGCAGGTCTGCAGGTGTCTTTCTCCCCCCGCCTCTGTCTTCCCTTCCTCTCTTCATTTCTCTCTGTCATATCCAACAACAATGACATCAATAACAACAATAACTACAGCAATAAAACAACAAGGGCAACAAAAGGGAATAAATAAATAAATATTAAAATTTTTTAAAAACTTTCTTTTATGTTTTAAATATTTATTTGATATTACAGAGAGAAACTGAAATGGAAAGGGGAGATGTGAAGTATAGAGAAATAAACAGTCATGCATCACTGCTTCACCACTCAGGAAGCTTCCCCAACTGCAGGTGGGGACTAGGGACTTGAACCTGGCTCCTTGTGCATAGAAAGATGTGTGCTCAACTGGGTGCACCACCACTCAACCCCCAGGAAGAACATTCTTGAATAAAATAAATAATAAAAGTATGCAGCTGAGCTTCATTCTGGGTAATCATGTGTCCTGGTTTTACTGGGACAGTTTGATTTATATTTGTGTTGCTTTTTTCTGTTCTCCTAGATGCCCCGTTTTGGTTGATAAGCTATCTCTAATGTTTATGGAAACCAAGATTAAGGAATATACCTCTAAAATGTGTTTTTAACTTGCTTTGCTCATCATTTTCTCCCTTTTAATTTCTTTTTTGAGCTGTACTTTTAGAAGAATTAAATCTCTGCTCAAATCCTCCTCCTACTCAAAGACATTTTTAGTACACCTCTATTCTATTCTTTTCTATTCTTCCTTTGGCTAAAAAACAGTTCACAATTTCTCATCTAGTATTAGGAAAGTTACTCAGAGTCCTTGACCTTGAGGTAACATTAAAGTCACCTGGTAATATCAGTAGGGTTCTGATCATGATGAAAGACTCAAAGATTCAACCCTGAATAAGAAAAGAAGGTGACTGCAGAATCCAGAGGCATCTCAATAATGAATGCCCTGTGAGGGCTACTGTGAGGTACAGGAAGATGAAGCTGACTTAGAGAACTGGGGAAACTATATAACTTTTCGACTATATCCTTGTCTCTGTTCACTTCTGGAATCTGAACTCTTTCGTCTGATGTCAGTTATTATGTTCTGCTGTCCTCACTGGGGGTGTTCTGGGCCAATTTTTTCAGATATAAAGACAGAGAGAAGGGGAGAAAACACAGCACCCCAAAGGTGCAAAGTAGGCATACTCCCGGGTGAACTATCTCCCTGGACCCTGATATAAGCATTTATTTTTGCCTAATAAATAAATTTTCTTGTGACACCAGAAGCCAGATATTCTTAAATTTAGGGATCTCGGGAGGGGACACTAATGCCAAGACACAGCAGGGCAAACCAAACCAGTGTCTAATGCTAGTAACAGAAGGCAAAACTATGAACGGCTATGGATTTTAAGATTCCGCATATTCTCATTCATATCTGGTACCAAATTCACATGTTTGGAATAGTGCATTTTACTGTTAATTGTCTTATTGGGGGGGATTCATGATTTGCAGTCAAATGTAAATACACTCATAGGTACAAAAGTAAATACAGTAGTTGGTACACGTGTAGTATTTTTTATTTTTCTGCATAACACTCCAACCCCCTACCTAGGTCCTACTCCACCATCATGCTCCAGGACTTGAACCCTACCCTATTCACCCAATTGGAGTCCTTTACCTTGATGCAATACACCAAATCCAGTTTAAGTTCTGCTCTGTGTTTTCCCTTGTTTAGTTTTGAAAAAAATTTTACTTTTTTTTTGGATAGAGACAGAGAGAAATCATGAGGGAAGGGGTCAAGAAAGAGGGAGAGAGACAGAGAGAAACCTGCAATACTGCTTTACTGCTTGTGAAGCTTCCCCCTGCAGGTGGAGACTGGGGCTCAAACCCCAGCCTTTGCCCATTGAAATATATGTGCTCAACCAGGTGCACTACTGCACAGCCCCCAAAATAGTGCATTTTCACTATTTTGTACAATAACCTCTTTCTTAAAAAAAAACATTTTGTTCTTATTTTTCAACTTCTATGAGTGAGATTATCCCATATTATTATTTCTCTTTCTGACTTATCTCACTTAGCATGATTCCATCAAACTCCATCCAAGATGGAGTGAAGAAGGTGAGCTCATCATTTTTAATAGCTGGATAATATTCCATTGAGTATAGAGACCACAACTTACTCAGCCACTCATCTGTTGTTGGATACCTGGCTTGCTTCTAGGTTTTGGCTATTACAGATTGTGCTGCTATGAACACAGATATACATAAGTCTTTTTGGATAACTGTGTTTGGTTCATTGGGGTACATCCCCAGGAGAGAAACTGCAAGTCATAGAGAAAACACAAAGCAGAAATTAGACTGGATTTGGTGTAGTGCACCAAAGTAAAAGACTCTACAGTAGTGGGGGGGGGTCAGTTCCTGGAACATGATGGCAGAGGACCTACTGGGGGGTGAATTGTTATGTGGAAAACAGAAATGTTATACATGTACAAACTATTGCACTTCACTGTTGACTGTAAACCATTAATGCTCCAATAAAGAAATTTTAAAAAACACACATTTTTGTTGGTTTGTACAATCTTAAGTTAGATAATGCAGTGCAGGTACAAGGTTGATAAACAGGCATGGAACTCAGAACAACTGAGGCGTGTTAAATTGTCACTCAGTTTTTTGAAACCAAGATGTGATGGAAACCAGAAAGTGGCCTAGTGCACAGGAATTACTGGCATGTGGTGGGTCAGATATTCTTCATAAATAAGTAGTTCAATGGGGCCAGGTGGTGGTGCTGCACCTGGTTGAGTCCATGGTACAGTGTGCAAGGACCTGGGTTCAAGTCCCCAATCCCTTACTTGCAGGGGTAGAAACTTCACAAATGGTGAAGCAGGTCTGCAGGTATATATCTGTCTCTCTTCCTCTTTGTCTCCGCACCCCCTCTCTATCTCTGGTTATTCTCTAACAAATAAATAAAGATAATAATTTTTAAAGAAATAGTTCAGTTAATGTGGTGACCAAATAAGCAGAGATCAATTAAGAGAGACTCTGATGGAGGCCAGGTAGTGGTGCACCCAGTTAAATGCATATAGTTCTAAGTACAAGAATCCAGACTGGAGTCCCCAGCTCCCCACCTGCAGGGGGCATGCTTCACAAGTAGTGAAGCAGGTCTGCAGGGGTCTCTCTCTCTCCCTCTCTTTCTCCCCTTCCCCTTTCAATTTCTCTCTGTCCTATCCAGTAAAATGGGGGAAAATATGCCCACCAGGAGCAGTGGATTTGTAGTGCTGGCACTGAGCCCTAGCAATAAATAGCCCTGGAGGCTGAGAGAGAGGGAGGGAGAGAGACTGATGAGATTAGGTTCTCTGTTATTACACAGATAAATGAGTTAATTATTCTGAGGTATATATAGTTTTGGAAGATCAAGGGTGGATAATAGATCTAATTTACATGATGTCACTGTTCACATTTTTTTAATTTTATTTAATTTTTTTATTATTTTTGTGTATTCCCTTTTGTTGCCCTTGTTTTATTATTGTTGTTGTTATTGATGTTGTTGTTGTATGGATAGAGGAAGGTGAAGACAGAGAGGTTGAGAGAAAGAGAGACACCTGCAGACCTGCTTCACTGACTGTGAAGTGACTCCCCTGCAGGTGGGGAGCTGGGCCCTTGAACTCAGATCCTTACATTTGTCCTTGCACTTCGTGCCACATGCACTTAAGCCGCTGTGCTACCACCCAACCCCCTGTTCACATTTTAATTTATTTTATTTTATTTGTTTATTTATTTTCCCTGTTGTTGCCCTTGTTGTCTTTTTATTGTTGTTGTAGTTATTATTGTTGTTATTGATGTCGCTGTTAGAACAGAGAGAAATGGAGAGAGAAGGGGAAGACAGAGAGGGGGAGAGAAAGACAGTCACCTGCAGACCTGCTTCGCTGCTTGTGAAGCGACTCCCCTGCAGGTGGGAAGCCGGGGGCTCGAACCTGGATCCTTCCGCCAGCCTTGCGCTTTGCACTATATGCGCTTAACCCGCTGTGCTACCGCCCAACTCCCCCGTTCACATTTTTTAAAACATAATTACCCAGTATCATTTTTCTGTTTGATACACCTCTTCTATCATCAAAGCAAATCATCCACCTTCATGTGTAACCTGTGACTACAAAGAAAGGTAAATCTAAAGTGCTACTTTTCAGATGGAGAAATAAATTTCTCCTCCAAAAGAAAAATAAAACTTTGTTTACATCTGTATAACAGCAACATTTGAATAAACAAAAAGATGCTTTTAAATTATAGATATTTCTACTAGACTCCTCAGCTATCTCATTCACGTTTCCAATGCCTTTTTATCTTTTTTTTTTCTTCAGATGACCATCTCAGATAGCAAAATCATACTTTCTTCCAAGGAAATTAGTGCCATCATCATCTCTGTTGATCTACTTTATTCAAACGCAATACTGAAAATGATGACTTGCAAAAACATAGGTTGCCTGTGTGAGCAACATATTCCCATGAAAGGATGACTGCACCATTCCAGAGACTCCACAGTCACTTCCCTTGTAATTGGCAAACAGAAAACCTTGCTGGGTTTCCCATTCAGCTGCAATAGCCCCCCAAAGAAGGCAGCAGATGGTACATATCCTCCTGAAATCCATGTGTACCTCTGAATTTCTCAGCTTAAAGGCGGTATTGAAAAATTTTATGTTTCCATGAATGAGAGAAACAAGATAACAGAGCATGCTAGGATTAAGAAGCAGAAACTCTACTCCAAATTCAGTGAACTCCTGCTTTGAATTTCCCTTTCTGTTCAGGAGTAGGGCACCAAAGAAAAAAAACCCTCGTTGGAGGGTGAGAGTGAATGTTCAGCTTCATGGGGTGCGGGGGGGTGGGGGTGGGAGACGGGGAATGGGACACAGTCTTTTGGTGGTGGGAATGGTGTTTATGTACACTCCTATTAATTTTCAGTCATATAAATCACTATTTAATTAATATGAGGGGAAAAATTGAATGAATATCTCAAACTTTTTAAAGCACAGACTGAGTCTTTTTAATACATAGGCTGAGTCTTTGATATGTTGACTCTCTTAAAAGCTTAGTCCAGGGAGAACAAAAGCAACTGGTGGCATAGCTATATACAAATAATGTCAAAGGACTTGAAATATGATGAGGATGTGTATGATGCAGCAAATCCTAACAAAGGGATTCTTCAAAGTTAACCCAATTTCCAAACAATGTGATTACTGCAATAACTATCTATTGTCTTCTTAAACCCTAAGACAACAGGAATCTCCCGATTCATCTATAGAACCTATGTTTCTCCCAATCCTGGAACCTCTGGGGTGGGGCTCACTTCCCTGAATACTTCCTCTCAAGTCAGGCCAAATGATATTGCATCCACTGATTCTGTCCTAATCAATGTAACAAGTACCATATTTCAGCATGCTTCACCTCAGACTGTGTACAGAGACATCAGACATGGATTGCCAACCCTTCACCCTCATCACTCAGGTGAGACCTTTCCTTTCATGGTAGTCTCTAATTCCATTCCAGGAGGTTCACTTCCTAACAAAGTCCCAAAACCTAGATATAGGACAGGTCCCATAAGATAGAGCATATGTTCACATGTATCTATAAATTAGGGCAAAATATATACCTGAAAGCAAAAATCCACAATAGTCTTTAGTGAGTCAGTATCAAGTTCATAATGAAATAGCGTCCACTTAGACTTAGATACCCTCCTTACCTACTTCCTATTACAGTTCTCTCACTCACTCCAAAGCTAACCTTAGCAATGCAAGGACTGCAAAAGCTGAATAAAGGCAAGAGACTGGCATACTTTAACGATGACTCTTTAGTCACTATCAGGCCATTCCACCAGCTGGGGTCCTAATTGGGGAGTCCTGGGTCTCCCAAACAGACTTAATGGGCCAAGACCTCAAATAAATCCCTCTCTCCATTATTTCCAGTCATCAAAACAGACCCCTTTGTGAGCTCCCATAGGACCTTGCCCTCAACCTGGATCAACAATGGTAGAGAATGTTCCATCCTCCAAAGGGTGTACGGACAACATACTCTATGATACACCTGAGGAAGATGGGTCGATACTGGGGCAGCATGGAATGTTCCTACTCATGACCATAGAATGTGAGCTCAGATCTAGAGGGATGTAGAGGTCACACAGGCTCCTGAGCTAATTATGGGCCCCAAAACAAATCAAACTGATGGAGTTTTCAGTAATATTTATAACCCTTTCACATATTAGGGAGCTACTGTCTTCCCTGATCCAGTTTTCTGATCCTTTTCCCAGCCATGACATCATCTCCCACAGACAGTAATTAGGATTCACCTACATATCAGATTTCAGGCTAGGGAAAAAAAAAAAAAAAAAAAACTACTATAGCTACAGGCCCTTTGAAATATACTAAAATATGCCTACTAGCTATTTACAAAATGAGCCCCCCCCCCCAACACTACACCTGCACTATTCCAGCCTTTAGGTCCATAATTGTCCAACAGTTTGTATGGCTTTGTATATTAACAGCCACCAGGTTCAAGATGCTAGCAGGATGCTGGTCTTCCCTAGACAGACAACCCCACCAATGTGACTTGGAGCTCCGCTTCCCCAGAGCCCTTCCCCACTAGGGAAAGAGAGAGCCAGGCTGGGAGTATGGATCCACCTGTCAATGCAATTACAGAAGCCAGACCTTCCACCATCCCACAATGATCTTGGATCCATACTCCCAGAGGGTTAAAGAGTAGGAAAGCTATCGGGGGAGGGGTTGGTATTAGGAGGTCTGGTGGTAGAAATTGTGTGAAGCTGTACCCCTCTTATCCTATGGTTTTGTCAATGTTTCCTTTTTATAAATAATAAACTAAAATAAAAATAAAAAATAAAGAAGCAGAAACTCAGGAGGGAGGGAGACTAATAGTAATTTGTCCTGGGTGGGTGGGGGGAGATCATCTTTTGAGAGGAGTGTCATCTCAACCCTGTAAATGAGAATTTGGCAATTTAAAATATTAAGCAGAAAGCAGTGTTTCTCCCAGCAACATGCTTTCTCTTGTTCCCACTAATTTAACTTGAAAGAATCAATATATTCAGAAATTCTCACAAGTAACTTTAGAGTAGAAATTAGGTCTAGATGGGCACTGTATGACAAATGTTACAGGAAGTGATAAGTACAATTCCTGGCTCTAGTTTAGTTTTAAGGAAACTAATGAGAAGAATAAATCTGTTTAAAATTTGCCACAGTTCCAGAGGGTAACATTATCCCACATTCATTTAACCAGCATTTTAGATGGCTCCTGTATGCTTAGTTCTGTATTAAATACCACAACAACACAACTACACAAAAAAACTGCACAACTACACAACAACACAAATACACAACTACTCAACACAACTACACAACTACACAACACAAATACACAACAACACAACTACACAACTACTCAACACAACTACACAACACTACTATACAACTACTCAACACAACTACACAAATACACAACTATGCAACAACACAACTATACAACAACACAACTCCACAACACTACAGAACAACATAGCAACACAACTACACAACTATACAACAACCCAACAACACAACTACACATCTATACAACTACACAACGTTATAACTATACAACTACACAACAACCTCTCCCTCTCTACCTCCCCCTCACCTCTCAATTTCTTTGTCTCTTTCCAATAATAAATAAATAAAATCGAAATAGATTTTAACAAAAAGATAAGGACAGAAAGAGGCGACACAAAGTAAAATATGAACTGGGTTTGGTGCATTGTGCCAAAGCAGAGGATTCTGGGGATGGAGGACAGGGAGGAAGTTAGATGTGGGCTTTGGGGTCCTGGTGCATGATGGTGAAAAAGGACTTACACCGGGGGTGTGTTTTGCAAATACCTATCATGGTGAGATGAGAAATTTTATCCCCGTGTCAACAACTGTATCAGGAGACTAAAGACATCCATGAGGTGCTGAGATCCAATTGAGCCATTTATATACAAAAAAGTGATCTTCAATGGTATAAAGTATATAAATGGCTTGATTGGATCTCAGAAATAATGTCTTCGGTCTCCTGGCCCCCAGATATTTCTTTTTTAAGATCACCTGACTTCTACAAACTGTGTGACTTCCTTATCTACAAAATGAAAACATGTATTCTTTTTTTTAAATTAATTAATTATTTATTCCCTTTAGTTGCCCTTGTTTTATTGTTGTAGTTATTGTTGTCATTGTTAAATACGACAGAGGGAAATGGAGAGAGGAGGGGAAGACAGAGAAGGGGAGAGAAAGACAGACACCTGCAGACCTGCTTCACCGCCTATGAAGTGACTCCCCTGCAGGTGGGGAGCTGGGGGCTTGAACCGGGATCCTTACCCGGTCCTTGTGCTTTGCACCACATGCACTTAACCCACTGCGCTACCGCCCGACTCCCGAAAACATGTATTCTTTCAATAAATAGTATGCTTGCTAAAAGGCAACAAAGACACACCAATATTTAAGACATTAGATCCTATTAGAAAAAATAAGTGTCCTCAAAGTGTCAATATAAGGATCAAATGAGATTATTGGGTATTGTCCAGGTACTCACAAAAACTCAATTTTTGCTCAGGTGATGCAATACAGAATAACAAAGAACATTCCTACACTGATGAACTTTATACTTTTCAAGTTAATAAATACAAGATAGTTTTAGAAGAAAATTAATATTAAAAAGATACTAAGACAAATAGTGAACAATGCCTTACAGTAATTTATGAAATTAAACTGTTAGGTTTTTTTAATATTTGTTTATTCATTTACTTAATTATGAGAGATACAGACAGAGAGAGAGAAAGAGTCCAAAACACTCCTTAGCACTGGCTTATGGTGGTACTAAAAATTGAACTTGAGACCTCAGCACCTCAGGCATGAAAGACTTTTGCATAAGCATTAGGTACTGTTTCCTTAGCCCCAGATGAAGCTGTTTTTAAATTGCTAGAGAGGAATGGTTTCTGAGAAAGTGACATTCAAACTGAAACTTCAGGGATGAAAACTTCAGGGATAGAAAATATTCAGAAGCACCCAATCAAGTCAAGTCAAAGTCCCCTAAGTAGAAAAAAAAAATTGAGCCAGTGGGATTAAGAATAATAAACAGAGGGGGCAGGGACTAAGAAGGAGGCACACAATTTATCCTGTACAGTGTTGTGGCTGGGGACAGGAGGTTAGTACCATACCCAGTGCAATGGATGCCAGCAGAAGACTAAGCAATGGCGCAACATAACCTAATTTACACTCTTAAAATTCTATTCTGTATGCTCAGGGAATTGGGGGTGGGGCGGGGAGTGGTTATAAGTGCAACTCAGGATGTTAAGTACCAGAAAAGAAATAAGGGCAGTTTAGGCTGGGAGAAAACAATGGAAACAGACATGGGAAGATTCTGTTCAGGTTTTACAGGGAAAGCAAGGCTGAGGAGAGAGGAGAAAAAGAAAACATAGTATCTAGTTTGAGGCTTTGGTAACTGTATAGCTTATTGTGTCATTGATAGAGTTCTGTTTTGAATATATTAAGTTCCAGAACTTCTTAAATATCCTGAAGACACGGAGGTAGAATATGCAACTCTACAGCTTGGGAAAGTGGTGACAGCTTATTACACAAATTTAGAGTTCTGTACAAATAGAAACTAGTATAATTACCCTCCTCAATAATTTCAAGAACAAAGACAAAACAAGAATAAGGAAGAAGGTAGATGGCCAATTTTAGTGAGATTGTTAAACTATTAATTCAGTCAAATATATCCTAGTTATGTGTAATTGTTATAATTGGTCTACTATTTAAAGATTTTTGTTTCCATTTACTTAAACTTCTTAGTTTCTCCCAAAAAGTGTAGATACAACTACTCTCATGAAATTATATCATATTGTAAGTATTTTATACAGGCTATAACAGGCTTTTGTCTGTTTTATATTTCACCCACGTAATGTGCCACATGCTACTGATTTCACAATTTTAGTCCAAGTTGTTGAAAAATTTTAATTGAATTAACTGGTTAAATTTTTTAAGTTGATTTTGTGGTTGATAAAACCAGGAATAAGAAGAAAGAAAACACTACTACCTAATATTACACTTTTTAAGCTGAGGTTTGAATACTCCTCAGGATATATGTAATGTTGTATCCCAAAGATACCAGAAATAACAGGCTAAACATTCCCTTGGAGATTTGTTTTATGAGCAGAAAGAAATATTTTCTATCCCCATGGCGAAAGTGTAAGGACAGGCACGAGGATCCTTGTTCGAGTCCCCGGCTCCCCACCTGCAGGGGAGTCGCTTCACAGGCAGTTCGGAAGCAGGTCTGCAGGTGTCTACCTTTTTCTCCCCCTCTCTGTCTTCCCCTCCTCTCTCAATTTCTCTCTGTCCTATCCAACAAGGAGGATATCAATAACAATAACAATAACAATAATAACTACAACAACAATAAAAACAAGGGCAACAAAAAGATAATAAATAAATATTTTATGCTGGTCCTTGCATTTTGAGCCACATGTGCTAAATAAATATTTTTTAAAATCTCTAGTATTTGTGATTTCTTTAGATTTCTAAATACTGGGATACTAATCCCTAGACATTGCCTTGACTCTACCTTTTGTCCTTCCTGTCTCAAGAGTTGGACTGTTGTTAACTTTGTAGCAAGTACCGAATGTTTGTTTTTCTTTTTTTGTGTTTTGTTTTGTTTTACAAGCATTTATTTTTTCTTTTCCTCACAGTAGTTGATGATAGGTGGAATGTTTGGATAGGTAGTGTTATACTTTGATCTTGGTAGTTGAGTTAAACTCTTTTTTTTGCTAATGAGTGGGCTGGTTCTTAGCAGGTTTATTTTTCCTGGTGTTATTAGTGACATCAGCTTTTAGATTGTGAGCCGGTGAGATTAATTTGTGTTAATATCCCAGTTAGATATAAATGGCCTTTAACTGACTTTCAAGAGGTCTGTTTTGATTTCTTTTTTCTGTTTTATTCTGTAAAACCACCATAGTTTGTTTAACTTTTAAAATAGACTTGATATCTTTATAGGTCAATGCCCTAAATGAACCTGGAGCAGGTGTTGTCTTTTGGACATATTAAAAATACCTTAAGGAGACTTAAGTGGACTTGTGACATAATAAGTGCATCTGATGTCAGCTAAAGCAAGCTGTTAAAATGTAGCCACTGAGCAATTTGATTATATAGGAGAGAATATCTAGACAGTATTTTTTAGAATAATCTAGCTGTGCTATTGCTTATCTATTGGAGAACATCCCAGGTTTGCTTACATTTTGTGCCTATGATGTTGTGTTTAAGGATTTGGAGAAGGGAAAATTGTTGAACATATTGCTTCCATTCTTAGAAAAATAGAAGTCCAGAAGTGTTACTAGCATATATGTCACTGTGACCTCCTCTGCTGATAGGACTAGTTTATACCAGATTTTCTGATATATAGAGTGACTGATGGGTTGTTAACTTTTTGTAGGATAAGACATCTAAGATTTTCTTGGTTTACTCCATAGTCTATCTCCAATACTTAAATTTTAGATTTCCAATACTGGTAGCTCTAGAAATATTCTCACTAGACATCAAAGCACTGCACAGAGCTTGGTTTTTCTGTCATTTGACTCTAAGAAGAAAGTTTATTCATAACATTTCCAGTGAAATTCTGGTTTAAAAACTTCAACAAGTGTGTTAAATGACAAAATTTGTTTATACAATGTTTATGCGTATCTTATAAGCTCCTATTTGAGAATGTGAAAATACACAGTAGACTTCAATAGTCTTAGTTGAGTGCCAAGAATAATACAGAAAAAGAAGATAGTTGAAGAATGGGTTCACAGGGCTCTGATCTTAAAATACAAAAAACATAGAACATACTGGTTTCTTGACTATCAGTACCTTAAGTAGTCCAAATCTAAACTTAGAAGAAATATTTAGCATTAAGCACCTTTACCTATATAGAAAAGTTTCAGCTTCCTCTTGCCAAGAGAAGAGTGCATGAGTTACAGAGGGCATAATTAGTTTGGAAAGTTCTGCCTTAGCTGGGAATATGGATCGACCTGTCGACACTAATGTTCAGCGGAGGAAGCAATTACAGAAGCCAGACCTTCCACCTTCTGCAACCCACAATGACCTTAGGTCCATACTCCCAGCAGGATAAAGAATAGGAAAGCTATCAGGAGAGAGGATGGGATATGGAGTTCTGGTGGCGGGAATTGTGTGGATTTATACCCCTCTTATCCTATGTTTTGTCAATGTTTCCTTTTTATAAATAAAAAAAAAGAAAAAAATTTCTGCCTTTTTGTAAACTTCCAAATATCAAAATAGACTGATCTATAAATGAGTTTTCTGATAAGACACTGCCTCTATTTCTACAACCATTCCTCCTGGACTGTCTAATCAGTCCTATGAGCGCATCGCTACTTGTGGTTATTAAAAACCAAATTAGCTGCCTAATGATAATTGTGTACATGTTATATACGGAGAGAAAAATAATTAAATTTTGTATTGAGTGTAAAAAAAGGAATAGAGAAGCTAACATGGTAGGGGTCTGGATATGGAGCTCTGGAGGTGGGCACTGTGTGGAAATGTACCCTTCTTATCCTGTAGTCTTGTCAATATTTCCATTTTATAAATAAATTTTAAAAAGTTCTCTCTCCAGGCCAGGAGTATGGATCAACCTACCAATACCTATGTTAAGTGGAGAAGTAGTTACGGAAGCCAGACCTTCCACCTTCTGCACCCCATAATGAACCTGGGTCCATACTCCCAGAGGGATAAAGAACAGGAGAGCTTTTAAGGAAAGGGATGGGATATGGAGTTCTGGTGGTGGAAACTGTGAAACTGTGTAAATTTATACTCCTCTTATCCTATGGTCTTGCCAATATTTCCATTTTATGAATAAATCTTAACAAATAAAAGGTAGGGGCCAGATGCTAGTGCATGACCTGGTTAAGCATACACATTACAGTGCACAAGGACCCAGGTTCGAGCCTCTAGTCCCTACCTACAGGTGGAAAGCTTCACAAAGCGGTGAAGCAGGACTGCAGGTGTCTCTGTCTTTCTCCTTATCACCCCCACTTCCTTCTAGATTTCTGACCGTCTCAATCAAATAAAGATAATTTAAAAAAATAAAAAGTAAAAGTAAAAAAGTTCTCTCTCACGAGGGTCTGGGTGCACCTAGTTGAATACACATGTTACAATGCACAAGGTCCCACTTTCGAGCCCCCACTCACCAACTGCAGGGGGAAAGCTTCATGAGTGGTGAAACAGTGATGCAAATGTCTCTTTCTCTCTTCCTCTCTATCACCCCTTTCCCTCTCTCGGTTTCTGGTTGTCTCTATCAAACACACTTAATAAAAAAAAAAATTAGGTTCTTTCTCACACACAAAGATAAAAATTTAGGAAGTGGATATGTAAATTAACTAGATGGTGGAACCCTTTCACAATGTATGTCAAATCACCATGGTGTACATGTTAACTATCTTACCATTTGCTTTATCAATTATACTTCAATAAAGCGGGGAAAAAACAGAATCAGACATATCACTGAGTGCAAGGTAAATTTGGCATTATTTAAGATACAATGCAGTGCTTCTCAAAACTGCAAAGCTCTCAGCATACCACAGTGGACTGTGCTGCCTACATTCCCTTCTAGTATAAGTCTCCTGGACTTGGCCACTAAGGGGACTCTGAATGAACTATTTCAGGCACAGTGGCTCAATTTCCACCTATACCCATTGCTTGTTGTTTCTTTGTTTCTGGTGCCACGACCTGGAGTATGTGCAATTTCATTAAAGGGTCAATCTTTCTGTTTCACTCTTTTTTATTTCAAATATATAGAGAGAACAAGGGAGAAAGCTCACAGCACTGAGGCTTCCCCTGGAGCCCTGGTGTTGTGGCATTCCCATGTAGTGTAGGGCTTAAGATGGACTGACAGACTGGCAAGGGTGCAGTCTACCAGATGAACAATCTTTTGGCCTTCCTATGTGCCCTGTGCGGGATTTTTTTTTTTCCTGAACACTGCCTATAGAAAAGGGTAAGTACAAATTTCTCTGGTAAGCATGATTTGCAGAAAGTTTTGCCAGTTGGAAAATTCCATAACAAAGCATCAGAAATGGTTCAGAATTCTTAAGTTAACCTCACAGGTGCAACTTTAATGTCATCAGAAGAGATCCTGGGAAAAGAGAAAAAAAAAAAAAAGCTCTCAATTGCAGCCCTGTGCTGGAAGCCCACCCCTGGCACGTTCTGATATGTAAGTCTGCTTCTTGTTATTATTCAGCAGCAGTCATTTGACTTGAAAGTCAGCAAAGGCCAGGCATTTAGGGAGAGGAGAAACCCAGACACATACTTCAAACCTGTCCTGCTGCTCTCAGGCGGCTCATGGGGCTGAGCAGTGAATCTTCTCTGGCCTGCTCTCACTCTGGGAGACATCCCCTCTTTACACACCGGAGCAGGAAACAAAACAGCAGAGATGAAAGACATGCGAGTGGTAGAAGAAAGGGTTAGTTGGGCTTTTTTCCATGTGTTTGAAAAATGACTCCTCAGAATCTGTTGCCTTTTTTTACTCTGGGCTTCAGCAAACCTGGAGGGAATGGAAATGTGCCTGGATTTTTAGGTATTTTAAACAAAGTCCTACAAAGGCTATCTCATAGCCTTACCCCCTGGACTCAAATACAAATACCAATGTCTTGGCCAGTAATCATGGAGTGAGAAAGGCTACAAAGACAGATGTTATCAAATAAATAAAAAAATAAATAATAATAATAATGACTTTTAAATAACAGTTGCAAACTTCCAAGTCACACTCTGTGACTTTTGCTCACCACACACTACATGCTGAAGTCTTAGATTCTGTACAATAGCCTCTATGAGATCATCCTTTTCAAGTTTTTATTTTTTCTCCTTTGAGACAAATCAGAATACATACAGTATGGTTACTGGCCAATAAAGGGTCTTTATTGTACTTATTCACCCATTACTACTTAGAAATAATGACATAAATGAATGCATAGAGAGAGTTTTATCACATTGAAGACAGTATCATGTGACAAATTATCTGCTAGAATCTATAGTTTTACTCATTATGTTTCCAACACTCCCTTAAATCATGGTAGGCTGTCACAGACCCTTCATTTCTACTATACGTTATATTCTATTGCAAGAACGAATTGCAATGTGTTTTTCTTTTAAAAAAATTATTACTGGGGGCAGGTGGTAGCAGGTGGTTGAGTGCACAAGTTACAACACACAAGGACCTGGGTTCGAGCCCCTGCTCCCCACCTGCAAGGGGAAAGCTTTGCAAGTGATGAAGCAGGGCTGCAGATATCGCTCCGTCTCTCTCTCTCTCTATCTCCCCCTCCCTCTCAATTTCTGACTGTCTCTATCCAACAAATAAATAAAGAAAAAAAATTTTTAATTATTATCTATATTTCTTTATTGGATAGAGACAGCCAGAAATCAAGTGGAAGAGGGAGACAGAGAGGGAAAAGACAGAGAGAAACTTGCAACACTGTTTCACCACTCATGAAGCTCTCCTCCTGCAGGTGGGGAGCAGAAGGGCTTGAACCTGACCCGGGGTCCTTGCATATTGTAATGTGAACTCAACCAGGTGCATCACCACACACCCTCTGGGTTTTTTTCATTTTATCAGGGGTTCACTGGGTTCTTTCCCTAAATTTTGTAATTACTAACAGGTTGATTACAAGCATTCTTATTTTACTTTTTTGATTATTATCTTTATTTATTTGTTGGGTAGAGACAGCCAGACATCAAGAGGGCCGGGGAGACAGAGAGGGAGAGAGACAGAGAGACACCTGCAGCACTGTTTCACCGCTTGTGAAGTTTTCCCCCATGTAGGTGGGGGCCAGGGGCTTGAACTCAGGACCTTGTGCACTATAACATGTGTACTTAACCAGGTGCGCCACCACCCACTCCCTACAAGCATTCTTTTAATAGATACTTTTTTTTTTTGGCAAGACTGTGTTGAAGTTCTTCACAAAAACTGAGATAAATCAGGATGGCAGAGGACCTAGTGAGGGTTGTATTGTTATGTGGGAAAACTGGGAAATGTTATGCATGTACACATGATTGTATGTACTGTAAACTGTAAAATACTAATCCCCCGATAAAGAAATAATAATTACAAAACTGAGATAAATCATCTCTTGAATTCATCTAATCTTTAAATTCACAATAGCAGTGGACACCATAGCAGCAAAGTAGAGAATGTACTCAAGTAATTTCATACTCTTCTCAAGAAGAAAAATATTTAGAGAATAACTGCATACTATATATATATATATATATTGCTTGCTCCTACTTATTACATGAGTTATATTTTGAACACACAAAAAGTAAAATTTACTCTGCTTTATAGTTTAACATACTGAAAGGAAGACATGATATCTTTCAGACAACCCTCATTAATATTGCAAGGTATGGACCCAGCAAATAGTTCCCTTTCGTGGTGTGCTGCTCTGCCACGTGCATGCCATGTGCATGAGTCTCGAGTCTCACCCCCACCACATTGAAAGAAACTTTGATGTGACAGTGTGTCTCTACTCCTCCCCCATTACCCCTCTCTCGGCCTCCTGCCTATCTAAAAAAATAAAAAATAAAAAATCCTGAGGTACATCCTGCAATTTCTCTCTGTCTCTATCCAGTAATCAATGAATAAAAACATTTTTTTTTAAAAAAAAAGACTTCCCTGGATTGAAGACACCACCAATGTGTCCTGGAGCTCAGCTTCCCCAGAGACCCATCCTACTAGGGAAAGAGAGAGGCAGACTGGGAGTATGGACCGACCAGTCAACGCCCATGTTCAGCGAGGAAGCAATTACAGAAGCCAGACCTTCTACTTCTGCAACCCTCAATGACCCTGGGTCCATGCTCCCAGAGAGATAGAGAATGGGAAAGCTATCAGGGGAGGGGGTGGGTTATGGAGATTGGGTGGCGGGAATTGTGTGGAGTTGTACCCCTCCTACCCTATGGTTTTGTTAATTAATCCTTTCTTTAATAAAAAAAAAAAGAATAAACTGGATGATCTCATTTAATAGTTTTATATAAATTGTATTATACTCTACAGATGTAAATATCAAGAAGAACTTTCTGTAGTAGTTAGATGCGAATGCTTACTGAATGCAATTATTTTCTTCATCTTTCATACCAGATTTTTATTAGTTCACAGATCCTATGTAAGCTGAGGAAGTCGGTCAAGTCACAGCAGTAGTAGTCGTAGGACCAGTAGAAGAACAGTGATCGTGGTAATGACAGCACCATCCAACATTTCATGACCACTCAGGCTGCTAAAATATTTCACAGTCGGGAAAGCCAAGGAAACAATTAAAATTAAATTAAAAAAAAAAAGTTATCCCTCAGAGTTGTAGAAATCGGAAGTTCAAGATTATGTTGCCAACAGGATTGGGTAAGGACATTCTTCCAGGTTGCAGACTTCTTGCAATTACCTCCTGTGGTGGAAGGGGCTAGGAGCTTCGTGGGGGTGTCTGCTAAAACACTAATACTAGTCATAAAGACTCTTCTCTCCCAAGCTAAGCACCTTGCAAAGGTGCTAATACCACCACTTTGCGCATTGGGATTTCAACATATGTATTAATATTTGAGGGTGGAAACAAATATCTGCAGACACATTACACTGTAATAGCCACTCCTATTGCATAACGTAATATCCACAGTTGGGAACCAGAATGAGAACTTCAACTAGGGACTCTTTGTTTATGGGGCTGGAGGGGTGTGTAATGTGAGGAGTGAGTTGAGCACGTTAGCTTCCTGAGAGATCAAGAAAATACGTCCCAAGGTTGGAATGTGTGCCTGAAGAACACCTTGTTAACTCATCCACTGGTCCTGGAAGCCCAGAGAATTCTGTATGTAATAGAGTCCATTAATTAGAACTCAATTCCACAGGCATATTTACAGAACAGCTAGTGAAAGCTCCCAGCTGCGGAACCCTGAAGCCGTAAGCTGTATTTATGTACAGGGCCTCTAATCCCCAGTCCCAGCTCTGTTCAAGTCTGTAGAAACACTTCATCTCTGTAGACAAGTCCTTGTAAATCTCTCCTTGTCAAAGGATTTAGTTCACTGATTGTCAGCCATGAGCTTCTTCATAAAACAACTCACAGAGGAATAGAACCTTCTGCTCTGCCTTTGGCAGGAAGCTTGTTACACTAGATAACCTTTTAATGACTGTATTCCATTTTAACTTGACTCCAGAGAGAGAAACTAAAAAGAAAGAAAAGATCCTTCCTTAACGCTATGCTTTTTTTTTTTCATAATGCATCTACTGAAGCAAATTAGAAAAGATGGATAGAAGGTACTTTTGCCACTGGAATCTCAGGGCCCTATAACATAAAAATGGGCCAGTTGGTCACTGAAGAAGTGACATTTCAGGGCTAAGGGAAACATTGAAATATACAAAGATAAAGTATGTAAACTGAAAGTGATACCAAACCCATAAGGGAAGCTATTTTTAACACCTATGTGTGACTTAGATGTTACTCTTCAATTATCTGCTTTTACAATGCTTGCCCTCATTTTAAGACATTAAAATTAATATTTGAAGAGAAAGTATATTGGTTTAAGGTGTCACAGAAATATCAGTACATTGTGGTTGTTTTATTTTAAGTTGAGTTCATGTCTATTCTCTGGTGAATCATGGGGTTGTGGTATTCTAAATAAAACACTGGGGATAACTGCAATTATAGAATAAATTATTCAAAATGGGGTGATAATTCCTGGGTGACAGTTCTTCTTCTAGCGTTTGCCCTTCTTCCATAGCCAGTCAACAGCGTCAGGTTGAGCCTCATGTAAAGTTTCGAGACCTCCTGTGAATCTGGAGAGGTGGCAGTCGTTGACTATGTGGGTCATAATCTGTCTGGAGCCGCAGGGGCAGTTCAGGTCGGATCTGGCTCCCCAGCGATGGAACATAACGGCGCACCAGCCATGGCCTGTTCGATAGCGATTGAGGAGGGCCCAATCATAACGTGCTAGGTCAGAGCCGGGTTGACGCTTGCAGGGGTCTGTGATGAGGAGTTTGTTCTTTACCTCAGCTGACTGCCAACTCTGTTTCCAAGAGTCTGGAAAAGAGAAGTTCAGTGTAGGCGTAGGGGACCAGATTGGGTGACGAGAAGTCAAGCATTGGGCAGGGTGGGCGAAGATATCCGCGTTTATTGGCAGGTCCGGTAGAGCGTAGATGCGGGAAATGAACTTAGATGATGCCGCATCCCAACGAATATCTGGCGGGGCGATGTTGCTAAGAACTGGCAGCCATGGAACCAGGGTGGAATGGATGGTTCCAGAAATTATCCTCATGGAGGAATATAATTTGGAATCAACCAAGTGGACATGGGGGCTACGGAACCATACTGGGGCACAGTATTCTGCAGTGGAATAGCATAATGCCAGAGAGGATGATCGTAGTGTGGAAGCGCTCGCGCCCCATGAGGAGCTGGCCAGTCTTGCAATGATGTGATTCCTCGCGCCCACCTTTGCTGCAGTTTTTATGAGATGTTCGTGAAATGACAGAGTGCGATCGAAAGTAACGCCAAGATAGACTGGCTGGGCTTCATGCCGGATTCTCGTATCGCCAAGCTGCACATTAAGCTCACGCAAGGCCGAGGCATGGTGTAGATGGAAAACAGATGATACCGTTTTTGCAGTGCTAGGGATTAGTCGCCATTTTTTACAGTAATCAGATATCAGAGACATGTCTTTCGTGAGTGTTTGCTCGAGGATGTCGAACTTGGATGCCTGAGTTGCACAGCAGATGTTTCTGAGAAAGTTACAGAGTTCTAAGAACTCTAGCAAGAAACCTTTTTTTTTTTTTTTTGCCTCTTGTGTTATTGCTGGGGCTCAGCACCTGCTCTATGAATCAACTGCTCCCGGAGGCCAATTTTTCTCATTTTTGTTGCCCTTGCTGTCATTGCTGTTGTTGTTGGATAGAAAATAAGGAAATTTAGAAAGGAGAAGGAGAGAAAGATAGACAGCTGAAGACCTACTTTACTGCCTGTGAAGCAACCCCCCTGCAGGCGTGGAGCCAGGGGCTTAAACTGGTATCCTTACATCAGTCCTTGTGCTTTGCAGCCACATGTACTTAACCCGCAAGAAAGTTTATGGTAGAGATTTGAGATTCTGTAACAAAAATTAGTTGCTACATTAATAATGTTTTAGGGGTCAGGCGGTAGCGCAGCGAGTTAAACGCACCATGGTGCGAAGCGCAAGGACCAGCGTAAGGGCCAGGGTTCAAGCCCCAGCTTCCCACCTGCAGGGGAGTCACTTCACAAGCGGTGAAACAGGTGTCTATCTTTCTCTCCCCCTCTCTGCCTTCCCCTCCTCTCTCCATTTCTCTCTGTCCTATCCAACAATGACGACATCAACAACGACTACAATAATAACAAAACAAGTGAAACAAAAGAAAAAATGAATAATAAAAAAGATTTTTAAAAATTATAAAAAAAAAAATAAAGTAATGCTTTAAACTCTAGAACCCAGATTCAGATTACCATTCATGTAGGGTAGCTACATGACACCTACCAAAGCATGGTTCTAATATTATTTGAAAAATTACATTGAATTAGGATCAAATTTCAAAGCAATAGAAGCTGTATTTACCAGTTCCCTCCAATCATCCCTAACATGGTGGGACACATGACCTCACTCTGTCATGTTAAAGGCTGTAAGGTTCCACCCCCAGGACAGTGCACACTGCTATCTCCACAGTCAGAGATGGATCATCCTCAGCAGTCAGTCAGCTGTGCACATCTTCACGCTGGTCTTTTTTACATCAGTTTCTTTTTTTCACCTTTATATGGGCAACATTAATATGTAAAATTATAGGTTACACTGTATTGAGTTCATTCACATAACTGTCCCCAAACCAACTTATGGCAGTTCTACATCTGCTGCCAGCATTGTACAATTTAATTGAGAGGAATGTAGACTGCTAAAATGTAAGTTAAATAAAACAGAAAGTGCTGTTCCTATGAGCAATAAAATTGAATGTCTGGAAATATTTGATAAAGTGATGTCACTGAAAAATACTGGTAAGATGTATGGTACTAGGCTGAGGGTATGGATCCATCTGCCACTATGTCCAGCGGAGAACCTATTACAGAAGCCAGACCTTTCGCCTTCTGCACCCCATAAGGAATTTTGGTCCATACTCCCAAAGGGGGAGAAATGTTAGGGGAAGATGATCAGAGGGATATAAACTCCAATTCTGCCAGGATGCGGAAAGAGAAGAGAAAAAAAGATTTTTTTAAAGGGAGTGCACTCAGAAGTAGTAGGTTTGACTTAGAAAGAGAATATAGGATCATAAAAATGGGAAATATACATATATATATATATACATATAGACAGACAGATAGTTATAGAAATAGTCAACCCATATCTATGATTTTCAGAGAACCACTGCAGTTTCTTATGGAGGGAATAGGGGATACAGAACTCTGGTAGTGGGAAAGGTGTGGAATTATACCCCTGTTACCTTATAATTTAGTAAATCAATATTAAATCACTGATAATACTTTAAAAAAAATATTTATTTTTCCCTTTTGTTGCCCTTGTTGTTTTATTGTTGTAGTTATCATTATTGTTCTTGATGTCGTTGTTGTTGGATAGAACAGAGAGAAATGGAGAGAAGAGGGGAAGAAAGAAAGGGGGAGAGAAAGACAGACACCTGCCGACCTGCTTCGCCGCCTGTGAAGCAACTCCCCTGCGGGTGGAGAGCCAGGGGCTCGAACCGGGATCCTTACATTGGTCCTTGTGCTTTGTACCACCTGTGCTCAACCCGCTGTGCTACCGCCAACTCCCACTAATAATATTTTTAAAAGATGTAGTTTACCAGAAAGTAGTATACCAGCCACCTAAAGACACCCTCTCCCCAAGAAAATAAATAAGAATCAACTGGGTTTCTGTATTCAAGGATCCTCTCAAGTATCTTGAGCAGGAATCACTGATTTTTTTTTCTCTCTAAAGAGTCAGATAGTAAAATGGGGCTATATGGTGGCACACCTGGTTAAGTACACACATTACAGTGTACAAGTCCTCAAATTCCTGCTTCTGGTCCCCACCTACAGGGGGAAAACTTCACAAGTAGTGAGGTAGTGCTGTAGATTTCTCTCTCCCCTCCCTCTCTCTCTCCTCTCTCTCTTCCTCTCTCTCTTCCACTCTCTGTCTCCCTCTTCCCTCCTTCTTTATCTCTCCCTTCTTCCCTCTCAATTTCTGTCTCTATCCAAACTAAAATAAGTAAATAAATAAATAAAGTATATTAGACTTTACACGCCTTGGGAGTCTCTGTCACAGCCTTCAACCCATTGGAATAACTAAATAATGGAGTGTGACTATATTTCCTCATTGTCATTTAAGAGAAGAAAACTGAAATCATAGATGTTTTGGGGGTGTTATTTATGTAAGAAAGAAGCTGCAGAAATTCATTCAGCCAACACTATTCAAATAAAAAAGATTGAGGGAAGGCTAGGGAGATAGCATAATGATTACACAAAAATACTTTCATGGCTGAGATCCCAGGTTCAATCTCCTGGCACCACCATAAGCCAGAACTGAACAGTGCACTGGTGTGCCAGTCAGTCTATCTGTCAATCTGAATCTCATTAAAATAAAGAAATAAATAATATTTTAAAAAATATTTTGAGGGCTTATATCAAAGCATTACCAGTTATATGCCTTAAATGTAAATAAAATGGGTAAGATACATGCATATATATCCTCAGACTTCCTACCACTCTAGTTAGCGAGTTGCTTAACTAACCTTTGAACAGGATTATTTATTTAATATCTGTTCAAGGGTATAAGACAAGGACCATGTCTCTTTTTCACCTGCGGCCCTCTAAAGCATGGTCAAGTGCTATCATAATAGTTGCCAACTAAGTATTTCGTTCAGTAAGTACATAGCAAGTAGTTATTGAGCAACTCCATGCTAGGTTCTCTTCCTGACTTCGTCGAATGGTGAATCATGCAGACATGGTCTCTGTGTTCGTGCCCTTCCATTTCACTGCAAAAGGTAGAGATATGTTTGTTCAATAAGTAGTCTTTCAAGTACTGTAGGAGTCACATGGAAGCACCATGCAGAGCACCAGGGTGACTTCACGAACAGCAGAACAGTGCTGTTGTATCTCTGCTTTTCTGTCTGTCTTTGCCTGTGAAAGAGAAAAGAGTGTGTGTGTGTGTGTGTGTGTGAGAGAGAGAGAGAGAGAGAGAGAAAGAGAGAGAATTGCAAGAGCAAGTGGGTGCTAGCCTCTACCAGGAGCAGTGAAATCATATAAGCATGAATCCCTGGGAAAAAAAAAAACATATGCTGGAAAACTATCTTAGACTATACAGATGGTCCCCATCTTGTCACACAATTTCTTAACATACAATAACCTTTCCCAGCTGAAGTCAGACAAATGATACAAAAGAAAAGACAGGAGAGATTCAAAGCCTGAGAAGGGCTCAGCCTACCCTTGGTGGCTTGAAGATGGAGGGGGCATGTGACAAGGCATGCAGGCAGACTGCAAATGGGAGACCTCAGCCAATAGGCAGTGAGAAAACAGGGAGTTCAGTTCAAAAAGGAGGGAAATGAATTTTTGCAGGAATCTGAAGAAACTATCGGTTGAATTATCTCTTAACACCTCCAGAATGGAAAGCAGTCCTGCCAACACGTTGATTTGCTCTTTTGGGTCTCTAAATAGAGAACCAGTCAAGTCTGCCAGACTTCTGACATACAAAGCCTGTGAGATAATAAATTCATGTTGTTTTAAGTCACTAAATTTGTGGGAATCTGTTACAGTAGTTATTTCACATTACTGTGGGAACTATGAATGCTTTTTAAAATCACTGCCTCTTATGTGGAAAAAGTTTTTTATGCCAAAAAAAAACCCTCATCCCTAGTGGCAGGTAATTCATTTTGCAATCTCTCTAATGGTAGTAGTTTTTTAAAAGAAACTTGTAATGCTAATTACCATCTAATTATTTCAAACAGGGTATAATCATGGGCAATATTTCTAGAACGTGATACAATTAAAGTTACAAAGTCACTTGGCTAATGTAAGCCAAGCAAGTCGATAAATACCATCTTGCTGAATCAAGATTCTCACCTAAGACTAACAATGAATTAATCTGTATGTAAATCACATAGCCCAACTATAACTTATGTTTGACATTCTGTCTGCTTTCAGGGGAAAAAAAAAAGAGCAACTTCCCTGCCAGTAAAAATTGTTGGTCTTATACAACTGAAGAACCACTGGTTATAATTCCCCCTGCTTCTAATTATGTCCTATTGTGTGCATAACTCTCCATTTATTGTTGAGTCTGGTTTTTTTTAGATTTAATAGTATTTCAAGACAAGTCCAAAAAAGAAGAGCAATTTTTCTCTGAGGAGGAAGTGAAGGGATTTTGTTTACTTCTCACTTAAGTGCACTTTTTGAGGAGAGCTGCAAGTCTTTCATCTTGATTGGCCTGCTTGTTTTTTTGTTTGTTTGTTTGTTTGTTTGTTTTAGCATAATAGAAGCCTCCATCTCAGGAAAAACTAATATAACCAACAAGCAAAAACCTGAGGGAACAGTGATGAACTGCAAGGATGGATTTGGTAAGTGGAAGATAAACTATGCAGGATGCAACGTATGATGAAATAAAAAAAAGAAAGGGAGGAAGGAAGAGAAGAAGGGAAAGAGGGATGGAGGGAGAGAAGGGAAGGAAAAACAAAAAGTATGCAGGTAGCTCTGAAACCCAATCCTATATCTAAAATTAAAACTCTGTATTGGGACACAGATGCAAGCCACGGGAAAACACCAGTCACTTTTTCTTTCTTGTATTTCCCTGGGGGAGCAGGGAAGACCTCAATAAATTCCCTAATTACATCACAGAAAGTATTATAGTCTGTGTCATGACAGAAGAGCTTAAACTAAACAAGTGCTAGACCATTAAGTGAAACAATGGAAGTGGTGGGCTTGCACAGCCTGTTCTCTCTTCCTAGAATATTAAGTGGAATTGGGGGAACACAGAAAGATACTGATTTGTGCTTGCAGGCTCACACAAAGCACACATATCACTAATTCTGCTCAATACTATCACATTGGTTATTTGAAATAAGTCAGGAAGGTAATGTTTATATCATGGAAACCTACAGTCCTTAAATATGGGAGAGCCAGTATAATTAGAACTCCACTGTGATTTTTTTTTCTTTTTTTATTGAGAGGGTTAATGCATTATGGTGCATTCGCTGACATATGCATACACTTTCATTATATAATAGACCCCCAGAGTTTTCCTCCTATACACCCTCTCCCTCCCTCCCTCTCCAGAGTCCTTTGCTTTGGTGCAATACACCATGTCCAAGAACTTTATTAAGTTCCATGAATGAGTGAGATCATTATGAATGCATCCTCCTCCTTTTGGCATATCTCACACAACATGATGGCCTCCAGTTTCATCCAAGAGGATGCAAAGGAACAACTTTAACTTTTTTAAAAGCTGAATAATATTCTACCATGTACATATACCACAATTTTTTAAATTTCTTTATTGGGGAATTAATGCTTTACATTCGACAGTAAACATATACCATGATTTTTTAACCACTCATCTGATGTTGGACATCAGGGTTGCTTCCAGGGTCTTGCAATTACAAACTGTGCTGCTGTGAACATAGGTATACACAGATCTCTTCTGATCGTTCTTTCTGACTCCTTTGGGTAAATCCCCAGGAGAGGAATTGCTGGGTCATAGGGTATATCCATTCCTAGTGTGCCAGTAAGTCTACACATTGCTTTCCACAATTGTTGGACCATTTTGCACTCCTACCAGCAGTGAAGAAGTGTCCTTTTTCCTCCATCTCCTCTCCAACATTTGTCATTCCTGCCCTTTTTGATGTATGACATTCTCACAGATATAAAGCAGTATCTCAGTACTGTCTTTATTTGCATTTCTCTGATAATCAGTGACTTTGAGCATCTTCTTTTTTCTTTGTAGTATCTTCTGAAGATTTATTTATTTATTATAAATTTTATTTATAAAAAGGAAACACTGACAAAACTATAGAATAAGAGGGGCACAACTCTACACAATTCCCACCACCAGAACTCTGTATCCCCTCTCCTGATAGCTTTCCCATTCTTTATCCCTCTGGGAGCATGGACCAAGTTACATTAATAACTAAAACAGACAGATCCAACAAAAAAAAAAGAAAAGAAAGAAAGAAAACTACAGACCAATATCCATGATGAACATAGATGTTAAGATATTCAACAAAATTTTAGCTAACCACATACAGCAATACATCAAGAGGACTGTGCACCATGAGTGATCATGGTTTTATCTCAGGAATGCAGGGCAGATTCAATATATGTAAATCTATAAATGTGATCAACCTCATCAACAAACATAAGACCAAAAATCACATGATCATCTTAATAGATGCAGAGAAAGCCTCTGACAAAGTCCCAACATCCGTTCATGATCAAAACACTTAAAAAATGGGGATAGATGGGAAATACCTCAAACCAGGTGAGGTGCTGTAGAATTCCTTTGTAAAGCCATCTGGGTAAGGTCTCTTGTTATGGGAGAGGTTCTTGATTGTTTCAACTTCTTTTGCTGCAATTAGTCTATTCATGTTCTGCATTTCCTCTTGGTTTAATCTGACGAGGGTGCTTGTTTCTAAAAATGTATCCATCGCCTCCCGATTTTCTAGATGTGTGGCATGTAGTTGTTCATAGGAGCTTGACAGGATGCTTTGAATCTCTGTGGTGTCTGTTGTGATCTCACCCCTTTCATTTATGATTATGTTTTATTTGGATCTTCTTCTGTTTTTTAGTGAGATTGGCCAAGGCTTTGTCAGTGCAACCCTAGAGGAGCCAAGAAAGGAGAGCAGCAGGCTCTGTCCCTTAATCTGCGGGAGCAGAAGCTAGTTGGGGTGCATGTGTGAAGGGTCTGGCAGCAAGTGGGGAGTGTGGGGCAACTAGGGTACCTCCCTGTGTGTCCTGGCAGACTGACCAGGGTGTGGTGTACAGGAGCTTTGACTCAGGTAGTGACTGCAGTGGTCTGGATTGCTCCCTGTGGTAGCAGGTCCCTCTCTCAGGGCTGTGCAGGGACTGGTGGGCTTTTTCTGGGACAAAAAGTGATCCAGTGATTCCAGACACTGTGGGCGTATTATAGCGTGAGACCGCTGCCATCACACTGTGTGTGTGCCCCAGTGGGAAAACTGGCCCAGCAAAGTAAATTTTTTTTTGGTTTGTTTTTTTTTTGTTTTTGTTTTTGTTTTTTGCTTTAGTTGGGGGAGAGGGAAATACTCCTAGTGCAGCCTTGGATATTTTAGTTATGTTTTGGGTTCCCGATGTCTGTGTAGGCACTCTACCCCATGAGGGAGGGATCCGTACCTTTAAATTGTCTCTGCCTCCACTTGGGTTCCCTTAGCATCTCTTCCTCTGTGTTTGGGGTTTTGTTGTTGTTGTTTATGGCTTATCCCAGTTATTATTGGTTCCTGTAGTTTCCATATATGTGGATTTTGTTGTCTGCGTTTCTGAGTGTAAGCTCAGAAAAACCTTCCTTAACTAACCTATCTAAAGCAGCAAATACGTCATCCTTCTTGATTTTAGTGCTTCTCAAACCTGACTGAATACTACAGACACTTGGGTCACTTTAAAATACAGTATAACCTCACTCTAGGCCATCAGATCAGAAGCACTATCGGTGGTAATAAACTGAGCATGGGAGAGTGAGTCATTCCAACCCCTTTCCTGGCTTATTTTTAATGAGGATCGTGTGTGTGTGTGTGTGTGTGTGTGTGTGTGTGTGTGTGTGTGTGTGTGTGTGTGACTCCCCAACTATTATATTAGAGTTTTCATAGGGAAGAGACATTGATTGTTCAGTGATGAATTCTTTTGAGACTAGAATTGTTCCTGGCAGGTAGGAGTCAGTGAATAAGTATTTGAAGACAAAAGAGAGGAAGGAAAAAGGGAATAGAAATCCATACTTTATATATATAGCACACAGCTCTGGTTGGATTGTAATTTATTACTAAATCTATTTCTTGTTTAAGAAATTAGAGATGGGGGGCAGGTGGTAGTGCACCTGCTTGAGCGTACGTATTACAATGCACAAGGATCCAGGTTTGAGCCCCCGGCCCCCACCTGCAGGGGGAAAGCTTTGCAAGTGGTGAAGCAGTTCTTCTTCTTCTAGCGTTTGCCCTTCTTCTGTAGCCAGTCAACAGTGTCAGGTTGAGCCTGATGTAAAGTTTCAAGACCTCCTTTGAATCTGGAGAGGTGGCAGTCGTTGACTATGTGGGTAAAGCAGTATCTGCAGGTATCTCTCTGCCCCTCCCCCTCTCTATCATCCTCTTGATTTCTGGCTATCTCAATCTAATAAATAAAGATGATAAAAAAGTTAAAAAAAAAAAAAGAAATTAGAGATGAGGGAAAGCCTAATCTACTGGAGAAACCAACCTTAGCAACACAGAAGTAGGCTGGGACCTGAAGAAAAAAAAAGTTATAATCAGAAGCACACAACTGAAAGAGAAAAACTACCAATCAACCTATAAAACGATAACTTGATAAACAGTTTCTAAATTATCTTATTCTCTGGCTATACAAACCAACTTTGTATTAGAGTTCCATTAAATAGAGAAAGGGGAATCATTTCACAAATGGTGTTGGAAAAAATTGGGCTGAAACATGCAGATGAACAAACCTTGACCACTACATTTCACCATGTACAAAAGTCAATTCCAACTGACTCAAAGACATGGACACTGAACGAGAACCATCAAACATGGAAAGAAAAAAAAACTGGCAGGACACTTCATGATCTATGCTTTGAACATACTCTGAAGACTCATGTCCTAGAGCAAGGAAAATAAAAGCAAACCAATGGGACTACATCAAACTAAAAACCTTCTGCTCAACAAAGGGAACCATTACCAAAACAGAAAGATATCCTACTGAATGGGATAAGATCTTTGTATACCACACATTCAGATAAAGGACTAATAACCAAAGTATATAAAGAAGTTAATAAATTCAGTAACAAAAAAGCCCATTAAAATTGAAGAGAACATGGATAAATGATAATCAAAGTCACTTGTGTTCAGAGAAATTCAAATGCAACAATGTGAGAACACCGTACATTAAAAAGGACAATGACAATAAATGTTGGAGAGGATATGGAGAAAAAGAAACACTTCTGTACTGCTGGTAGAAGTGTAAATCAATCCAACCACTGTGAAAAAATAGTCTGGTGATTTCTCAGAATGCTAGAAATAGGCCTACCCTATGACTCAGTTATTCCTCTGGGTATTTACTCAAAGGAAACATAAACATCTATAAGAAGATATCTAGCTACACCTATGTCCATAACACAGTTTGTAATAGCTAAAACTTCAAATAAACCTAGATGTCCAACAGCAAGTGTGTTGGTCTGCTTCTAAATTCTGCTTCTAAGACCCCTTCTGTTGCATTGCTTGACTCTGTGGTCTATTTACATAATCATTGTTTCCACTGGTTTAATCCCCACTGGTTCACTCCTTTTTCCTTCTCCCCACCCCTATCCTCTTCTGACCTAACACTTCTGCCTCAGGAGATATATAGGACAGAATTGTGATTAGAGATTAGATTGTTGAACCGCATCTCCGCTCATCAATAAAGATTGAACTGCATTCCCAGCTCAGCCATGATTCCATGGTCGTCTCTCTCCCGCCCGCAAAAGCCCAGCCCAGCATCTGGCACCCTGAACTGGGACCTGCACAAGTGTGTGGCTAAAATTTGTGAGACATAGATATAAACAGATATACTGTGGAATACAACTCAGCTGTTAAACATGATGGAATTATCTCTTTTGCATCATCTTGGATGGAACTTGAAGCTGTCATGCTAGGCAAGGTAAGCTAAAAAGAGGACAAATATTGAATGATATCACTTATAAGCAGAATTTAATAGTTAGAACTTAAGAAACAAGTAAAGAAAGGAAAAGCACAAGCTGCATCAAAGAAAATAAAACTATGGGGTAGAAGGGGAAAAGGAAGGTAGAGATGTTGGGGTTGGGGCCAGGTGGTGGCACACCTAGTTGAGTGCACATGTTACAGTGCACAAGGACCTAGCTCCAAGCCCCATGGTCCCCACCTGCATGGGGTAAACTTCACAAGTGGTGAAACAGGGCTACAGGTGTCTCTCTGTCTCTCTCCTCCACTACTCCCTTCCCTCTCAGTTTCTGTATTTCTCTATCCAATAAATAAATAAAGATAATACAAAAAGAAAGAAAGAATTTGTTAAAAAGAGAGAGAGGGAGATAATGTTGGGGTTCTGGTGCATGATTGTGGATAAGGACATAAATTGGAGGTGAGAGAACTTTGCAGGTATCAGGCACAGAGAGATAAGAAATTGACCCATGTGTCAGCAACTGTACTTTAAGGCATTATTCCTCCCCCACTCCAATAAAATGATAAAATAATAAGCATCATCTCAACCTGGAAGAAGAAGAAAAGAAAAAGAAAATGTTCAAGAGTAACAACAAACAAAGCAGAAGAGTGGTAGCTTGAATTTCCTGGACCCTGACTTTATTCACAATTACCTCCTTCTAAAAACAAAAGAAAACAACCCTGTGGATCTTTCCAAAACAACCCTTGAAGGAAGAGAAATTTTATCACACACTTGAACTGACTGCCCAATAAACAGCTCATGGTTTGAATGTGCTCCTGGCAGTGAAGGGCTGGTACCCAACACATGTCTGAAAGAGCTAAGCAGCCTGCAGTGACAGAGTAGCTAATGAGAATGCCATTACCAAAGGGAACTACTCAGGAGAGAACACCAGCTTGGGGGTGCTTTGGATTCTGTCCAATAGGAGAGCTAGAAATTAATGCTAGATTTCCAAGGAACTTTAGAAGAACCTGTGGAAAACGGTCCCCCCAGTCAAAAGAACTGTGAAGCAAAGTACCCAGACTAAGAACCTTTGAAACAAACTTTGATATCCTAAAGAGAAAGAATCAACTTCAAGTAGCCATCATATCAATGAGTGAGGAATTAGCTTAAGATACATCTCTAACAATTCTAACTACACTTAGCCAAAGAAAAATGTGGCTCTTTATCATCACTAAGATTTATATACAAGAAAGAAATACAAAACTGTAAAGTAAAAAAAAAAAAGAAACCCTTGTCAGGTCACACTAAGAAAAATAGCAAGAATTAATTGCTCACAAGCTAAAGGAGCTGGCATTAATATATACACAGTGAGAAATTCTCCACTTGGGTTGGGAAGAAATTTTCAAATATGATTAAAGCCAATGATCAAAACTGGTCTCCCCCTGTTTCAAGAAGCAGAGATGAGTGGAACATGTTTCTCAAAATAATAAAGAGAAAGCTCTCAGGGGAAGACAAAAGTCAGAGGCTTCAAAGAGAAAAATCTATATTCCCCTACTGCAATATATTTAGTGAAGTGAAGAACCAGAAGAGACAAAAATGGCAAAATTGGAACTGGGATAGTGGAAATCAAAGAGCAAGTGAGAGGTCTGTCTGGACACAGTGATAAGAGGACTCACAACCTAAAGACACCTCCTACAGGGTCTTAAACTCAGCAAGATTGAAGGGAGAGGGAGGTGGATGAGAGAGAGAGAGAATAGAAAAAAGAAGGACACAAGTGTGGTGGCAGTCAAATAAAACTATAGGTAAGTTTCAAAAAGAGGAAAAGTACACTTAAAAGGAACACAGACGACACAGGATAAATAAGGTGTGTTATTGCCATCCAGATGCTTTTAATCTGATAGCAGAGGTACAATTAACTTTAAGAAAAGGCAGAAATTGGAAGTTAATATAAAAATGCACACTAAGTAGACATGAATTGGAGGTGCAGACTTTGAAATTAACCTGCATCACTTGGGCTGATGAAGAACTTAAGTGGGATACTTGAGTGAAAGGTTTTCAGGCAGTGAAGAGCAATGTGGGCCAGGGAGAAAACTGCAAGACAGGCCAAGAAAATTCCTAGAGGACAAACATACCTTGAGCTAATTCCAAAAAGAAATCTTTTTTTCATCCAGCTAGCAGTCAGCAAGTGGATGATAACTGACTACAGTAGCCCCAGTATTGAGCAGGATGAGTTGCTGAGTTATATGAGCCGACAACTGAAATCTAACAGTTTATTAAAATCATCTACTAAGATCATAACAAAAAAAAAACACTCAAAACCTATGAAGAAAGATTCTAATTCAATGTTAGGATCTGTCCTAATGCAAACATGAGCCTGAGTGTATGAGAACCATGGAAGAGTCTTACTAGAGGCTGGGTAGATGTTTTTCAGGTTCATTTATTTATGACAGAGACCAAAACACAATTCCAACAATTGAGCAGCTTCACAAATGCAAATCCTTTAGCAACTCACTTATCTACCTTCCTAGTGCAAAACCCAGCAAACATTTTATCCAAGAATGAATGAAAGGTACTGACTAATGAAGGGAAAAACAATATATTACTGTGGTAAAGTGAGTCACAGTGCCCAAGATGGGCACAGTACATTTCCATTCTCCACTGATGTTGGATTTGACCCAAGGAGTGTGAGTAGAACAAAGTGTCTACTAAAGCTGTCTAGATGCTGGAAAGAGCTAATAGTTTTTAATATTTATTTATTTTATTATTCCCTTTTGTTGCTCTTGTTGTTTTATTATTGTAGTTATTATTGTTGTTGTTATTGGATAGGACAAAGAGAAATGGAGAGAGGAGGGGAAGGCAGAGAGGAGGAGAAAAAGATAAATACCTGAAGACCTGCTTCACCACCTGTGAAGCAACTCCCCTACAGGTGGGGAGCCAAGGGCTCAAACCGGGATCCTTACGCTGGTCCTTGCACTTTGTGCCACCTGTGCTTAACCCGCTGAGCTACTGCCCGACTCCCAGCTGACTAATAAATTAATTAGACTAAATCCAAGACTTACCTTCATCCTAAGATAAATCCTGACCCCATATTATGTAACAACTCTATTCAATATAGCTTTCCAAATGTGTTACAGCAAGTAACACCCCTTCAAAATCAATAACATCAACAAAAGGTCAGATATAACCTCTAGCCATTATCAAATCTATAAAAAATTAAATTTAAAATTCAATTTTTTAAATATTTTGTTTATTTATTAATGAGGAAACACAGGAGAAGAGAGAGAAAGAACCAGTTATCACTCTGGTACATGTACCAGGGATTGAAATTGGGACCTCATGCTTCAGAATCCAACACTTTATCCATTGCGCCACCTTCTGGACCACAAAAGTCAAATTCTTCATTTCTCAGTCTACAGCAATCTCAAAACACAAAGGTTTTTAAGGTCGACCTTCTTTTTCTCTAATTATATTCAAAATGGTTTCAATGTAAATACCTCCAGCAAATGCAGCTTCAGTTAGCTTCATTAGAAATGTGGATATTCAGCTTCCTGGGGTGGGGGGGGGTGGGGAGGTGGGATGGGACACAGTCTTTTGGTGGAGGGAATGGTGTTTATGTACACTCCTATTAATTTGTAGTCATATAAATCACTAATTAATATGTGAGGGAAAAAATTGATTGTATGTCTCAAAATTTTTAAAGCACAGACTGTCTTTTTAATACATAGGCTGAGTCTTTGATATGTTGACTCTCTCAAAAGCCTAGACCAGGGAGAACAGAAACAACCGGTGGCACAGCTATATACAGGATGTTGGGTATTAAACAGCAAATCCTAACAAAGGGATTTTTCAGAGTTAACCCAATTACCAAATAATGTGATGATAACAATAACTATCCATTGTCTTCTTGAACCCAAAGACAGCAGGAACCTCACATTTCCACTACAGAGCCTATATTTCCTCCAGTCCTGGAATCTTATGGTGGGGCGCACTTTCCTGCATGCTTCTCTCAATTCATATCAAATAATATTGCATCCGCCGATCCCAACCTAATCAGTGCAACGAGTACCACCTCAGCATGCTTCACTTCAGACTGTCAAGAGACTTCAGGTGTGGAATGACAACCCTTCAGCTTCATTACTCTGGTGAGACCTTTACTTTCATAGTAATCTCTAATTCCATTCCAGGTGGTTCACTTCCTAACAAAGTCCCCAAACCTAGGTAATAGACTAGGTCCCGTGAGATAGAGCATATGCTCACACGTATCCGTAAACTAGGGCAAAATATATACCTGAAAGCAAAAGTACACAACAGTCTGCAGTGAGTACCCCCCAACACTTCATCTGCACTATTCCAGCCCATAGGTCCATAATTGTTCAACAATTTGTTTGGCTTTGTATGTTAACTCTCTTTTCAGCCACCAGGTTCCAGATGCCAGCATGATGCCGACCAGACTTCCCTGGACAGAAGGCCCCACCAATGTGTCCTGGAGCTCCAATTCCCCAGAGCCCCACCCTACTAGGGAAAGAGAGAGATAGGCTGGGAATATGGATCGACCAGTCAACGCCCATGTTCAGTGGGGAAGCAATTACAGAAGACAGACCTTCAACCTTCTGCATTCCACAATGACCCTGGGTCCATGCTCCCAGAGGGTTAAAGAATAGGAAAGCTATCAGAGGAGGGGATGGGAATACAGAGATCTGGTGGTGGGAATTGTGTGGAGTTGTACCCCTCTTATCCTATGGTTTTGTTAATGTCTCCTTTTTAAATAAATTTTTTTAAATTAAAAAAAAGAAATGTATCTTCATAAGAGCATACTTAATCTCAAGTTTTATATATCAATATTATAACCCCCATTATGTAGAACACAAGTTTATTCCAGCCCTTAACTCAGATACATAGTAATTTTCCTGAAGCCAATACTTGAACAATGACATATATATATGTGTGTGTGTGTATATATATATATATATATATATATATATATATATATATATTACAGATAATAATCTGTGTCCCATGTAGTTCAGAGAGAAACAAATTTCTATCTTTGTCCTTTTCAAACACCCTCTCTTTGCTTGGCTCTTTAACACCTAGGCCTGGAATAACTTCTTCAATGGCAGCTGAAACATTTTCACAAGTCCTGTCTTTTCCTGCATTGGTGAGACATACCTCCAATTCTACTTCCCTCTTTTATTTCCCTGTCACTTTAAGACAATTCAGCTCTGTTTTTAACATCTAGTCCTGTTTTCAGGTTGCTGACACCCCTTCTCTATGATGTGTGGAGCAACCATTCTGACCAGAAAAGTAACTTCCAGGTCTAAGGTACAAGACTTCTACATAGTTCTTTCCCCTGGATTAGTGTATCTGGAGAGGGTAATTAACTTTCACATTGTTCCATGTGTATTTAAATTGTTAAAATACTTAAGTCATTTGGAGTTCTAGTTAATGTACTGTTCATAAATAAACAACCTTTTAACTAGGTTGAGTTCCCCACAGATGAAAATAAAATGGAAAAGGTAAAAGGAAAGTGATAAAATTAAAAAAAAAAAAAAAACCTGATGAATTTTGACACTGATGATATGCTGTGTGCACAGAAGTGATCTTGACTTAGAAGGTGAGAACAGAATATTTAACAACTGTATGTATTTAAGAATCACTTTGGAATCAAATTCAATAATACAGGTCACCGTGCTTTGGAAAGTATCAAGTATTATGTCAGAAAAAGGAACTCATTAGTAGTCACTGGCATTTTATGAAATGCCAGTAATGATTGTATTTAGGGAAATATGTAGGTGGAAGAGCTGACATCATGCAAATTTTCTGGATGAGAGAGAGATGTCCTTCCCATCAGGGTTGGTGAGATTTTTAAGTGTCTGAGGCTTGGGCAAATACAGGTACTTTGTCATAGATAGCACAAGGTTTTGCTTTTCATTTTAATTCTGAAAGAGAAATGTTTCCTAGCTCCTGCCGCTGGCCTCGATTTAGTCAACGAATAAGCTGCCTGCTAGGTCCAGGACAGAAAAGAATAATATTGGAGATCTGGGTTGTCAGAGTACACAGCCAAGTTAGATTCACCAGCTGCCTCTAGACAAGGACCCTCCTAGGTGTTGCCCAGAATAAATCAGATCCTCTGATGCCAAACCTTTCAGGACACATGGGATGAACACAGAGATGGAAACGATATGATATGGAAAAGATTCATCATTATCCTCTTGGGTGCAGTCAGATTTGCATGATCCTCAGTAATCTGCACAGCCAAACTACTGTGTGAACTCTGACAAATACTAACACAGACACTGCTAGAGAAAATCCTAGAGGTGCTTCTCCCTCCTTGCTTGTTTTGAGAGATGAAGGAACTGCTTGCCAGGGGTTGAGACATCCAGAATGAACACCACACCGGCAAGTCTTGGAGTGCTTGGAGGTGATCCTGGGAGAACAAGTGTCCATGTCTCAAATTACAGCACCGGGGACTGGTAGACAAGCATGGTTAGCTTCCAGCCATGGCAGTGGGAGGAAAGCATAATGTGTGAAAAAACAAAACAACAAGGAGTTTGCCTGAGGTCAGCAAATCCACCAGTCAGAACGGGGACATGATAAACTTGTTTCTCCCTGTGGTTTGGAAAAGGTAGCTGGCTATGTCCAGAGGTCAACGTGCCTGAGTTGCCCAGCTACGTAGTCTATGATCCTCCCAATAAAGGACACTGCAGAACAGTGGAGGGATTAAGAAAATCTCTCTATGTCACTTTCCCTGTGCTGGGTACATCTCCTCCAGGGCCCAGTTACAAGGAAATAGTAAACAGTAGAGAATTCTGTCCTCAGAGTATACTCAGAAAGCTCTCAAATTCATTTGAAATATAAACTTTTTTGGTTTTTAGTATTTACTAAGAAACAGGGCCTTTTCCAAGCACGAATTTTATACTATAGGACATGATCAGTGAAAACAAAAGAGATTTTGGGGGGCCAGCCTTGGCACACCTCATTGAGCGCATAGAGTACTAAGCACAATGACCTACGCAAGGATCCAGGTTTGAGCCCTAGGCTGCCCACCTGCAGGGATGATGCTTCACAAGCAGTGAAGCAGATCTTTTCCTCTTCCTATCTCCCCCTCCTCTCTCAATTTCTCTGTCCTATCCAATGAAAAAAATTAAAAATTAAAAAAAAGGAAAAAATGGCTGCCAGGAATAGTGGATTCACAGTGCTAAGCACCAAGCCCCAGTGATGACCCTGGAGGTAAATAAATAAATAAACAGATTTTTTTTCTATCAACATAGAATTAGCACAACATAGTGGGCTAGAAAAATTCAGGATACTACACTGGCTCTGACACTTCCTAAATAAGTAGCTTTAGCCAAATATCTTAAGTCTCTCGAAGCCCAGAAATGAAACTATATTCATAAAGAAAAAAAAATATTTTAACTTTCTTTTTACACTGTCTGTTTCCTATCTCACGAGTCTGCCATGCAGATAAATAGAAAACGCCATGAGTAAGAAATTTAATTCTTTTGCATTTGAAACACACTAATGTGAACATTAGCAGTGCTGTGTCTTCTTATGCTATAACAAATCAGAACAACTTGATGGAATATAAACTTTAAGAACCATTTAGACAAGACCTTCACTCTCATAGTTCTGATAGTGCTAGCTACTGTTATTCTGAAAGTGGTTGCTATTAGTAATTAATGACAAGTATCACAAAATTTTGAAACTTATTGCATTAAGAGAGTTGGGAAGCTCTTGGGGTCAGGCAGTGGCATAGCCAGTTGAGTATACATGTTACCATGTGCAAAGGCTGGCGATTAAGCCACAAGTCCCTACCTGTGGGTGAGAAACTTCACAAAAGGTAAAGTTGTGTCCCTCTCTCTTTTCTCTCTCTCCCTCTCTATTTCCCCCTATCTTCTCAGTTTCTCTTTCAGTGACTCTCAGTGTCGCTCTCTCTCTCTCTCTCTCTCTTTCTCTATCCAAATAAATAAATAAAGGGAAAAGAATGTCTTTAATGAAAATCATATAAAGCAACAGAGGAAAGTATACATTTCAAGTCACACCACCTGGTTATTCAGCACACTGAGAAAATTACTTGGGCACACTCCCTAACTGTGAAAGCCCAGTGATAACTAGACTTCACTCATGGGTATGTGCAAAGTTGGACCAAAGAAGTGTGCCTTAACATGCATATGGAATACTATGCTTAGTTCTTAATAAATGGCAACTACTACTGTTTAGTGGAGGTCAGTCCTGAGGTGGAGAGAAACCAAGTGGCTTGTACAAACATGAGCCTGAATCCAGATCTAGTTCTTTTTCCAGGAGACCATTCAGAATTTGGTGGTTTCTCTTGGAATTCAGGCAAACTAAGACAAATTTGCTGGGGTTCCTGAATGTCCTCACCTATTATTGGGAGAGTTTATAGTTGCTGCATTCAATTCCACTTCAGGTCAGTTTCATTACTGATTTTTTAATTAAATTAAAAAAAATAGGTGCTGGGAGTCAGGCGGTAGTGCAGCGGGTTAAGCACACATGGCGCAAAGTGCAAGGACTGGCATGAGGATCCCAGTTCGAGCCCCAGGCTCCCCACCTGCAGGGGATTCAGTTCACAGGCAGTGAAGCAGGTCTGCAGGTGTCTATCTTTCTCTTTCCCTGTCTTCCCCTCCTCTTTCCATTTCTCACTGTCCTATCTAACAACAATGATATCAATAACAACAACAATAACTACAACACCAATGAAAAACAAGGGCAACAAAAGGAAAAATAAAAAAATAAATATAAAAAATAAGACTAAAAAACATAGGTGCTGTCAAATTGAAGAGAGGATCTGCTCATGATAATAGGCATTTGCTTTGCTGTCCATTTTCTGCTGTCAATCTCATACCAATTTTAAACAGTGCTGAAATGTCAACACCTTATTGTGAATAGATCTGATGCATAGGTGTCTTCATAAATTAAACACTGAGTTTTCTTACACAAGTCTTGGCCCTGTCCCTGTAGGTTCAGCTACAAAGGTCCACTTTAATAAAACTCTCCTCACTAGTTTTCTCTCACTCTGACTCTTCCTTATCATCACTTAGACAACCTCATAGCAGAGACAAAAACTGTGGTCTCTTGTATTTTCATTGGACATCAGTCCCAACTCACTATGAGGTATCCTAGTCTTTGCACCATCCCAAAATAGTCCTTGGTCAGATTCCTCAACAGTAATCAATCTCCTTTAAGGAGCCAGGTCACATAATTTTGTATTATCTGCACACCTGTGTTAATTTGTTTTATTTTTTATTTATTTATTTGCATCCAGGGTTATTGCTAGGGCTTCGTGCCAGCACTATGAATCCACTGATCCTGGTGGCCATTTTGATGCTGTTGTTGTTGTTTTTCCCAATAGGACACAGACAAATTGAGATGGGAGCGGAAGATAGGGAGAAAGAAAGACAGACACCTGCAGACCTGCTTCACCACTTGTGAATTGACACACACCCCCCCCCCGCAAGTGGGGAGTGGGAGCTCGAACTGGAAACCCTGTGCGGTTCCTTGCACCTTGTACTATGTGTGCTTAACCCACCCACCCCCATTCTGGTTAATATCATAGAAAATATTTTGAGACTGGCATAGCTATTGTAAACATTGGAGATATCAGGGAGTCAGGCGGTAGCACAGTGGGTTAAGCACAGGTGGTGCATGTGCAAGGACTAGTGTAAGGATCCCAGTGTAAGGATCCCGGTTCAAGCCCCCAGCTCCCCACCTGCAGGGGAATCGCTTCATAGGCGGTGAAGCAGGTCTGCAGGTGTCTGTCTTTCTTGCCCCCTCTCCGTCTTCCCCTCCTCTCTCCATTTCTTTCTGTCCTATCCAACAACAACGACAACAATAATAACTACAACAATGAAAAATGAGGGCAACAAAGGGAAATAAATATTTTTTAAAAATTGGAGATATCAGAAGAAAGAAAAAAGAAAGACACTAGTGCAAGCATATAATCCTTCACAGCTATTGTCTCTTGAGAGCAGTGAAGCTGGAACCCAACCTGAGAATTCTGCCTCCACAGGAAATCTTTACAGGGTTAACAGTAGGCCCTCTGGGGCAGCCAACCTGTTAATGCACTTCAGCATTTTGAACCTTGTCTCTACTCTGATCCTTTGGTAGCTGCTGGCTAGAGTGATTCTCATAAAAAGGTTGGGTTCAACAGGAGATTGCTCTGACAGATTGGTAATATCTGTCGTAGATGGCATATCTACTTTAGCGTCTGTGGGGGGGGGGGTCTGTTAACCCAGATGTATATATTAAATACTAAGCATATCAATCAAGGTCACAATAGCCTTGAGGGATATTCAAATTATTTCTAAACATGTTAATATCTGACTAATGTTTTAAGGAGAGATGAGATCTCGGGGCTAGGTGGTGGCTCACCTGGTTGGGTGCATGTGTTACAATGTTCAAGACCTAGGTTCAAGTCCCTAGTCCCTACCTGCAGGAGAAAAGCTTTGCAAGTGGTGAAGCAGGGCTGCAGGTGTTTCTCTATCTCTCCCTCTCCAACTCCTTCCCTCTGAATTTTTGAATGTCTCTATCCAATAAATAAATAAAGATAATAAAAAATTTTTAAAAGAAAAGCGGAGAGAGAGAAAAGAGATGTCCACATATGAGAAGAGAAGTAGTCTAAGAAGCTGAAGTGGAGTATAATAAGCAAAGGTGCAGAGGTAGGAAAAAATGGACAGGGCTGGAAAGACAGCTCACTGCACCACATGGAAGATGCAATGACACTGAAGATGTTGTGGATATCTCTCCTTGTCTGTGTCTCTCTCTTTCTCTGTCTCTCTATATGAATGAAAACGTGGTCTAGCCCACACTTTGAAGGGAGGCAGAGTCATCCTACCCTGTCACTAGAGGAAGACTAGTCCGGAAATGAATGCAGCCTAGAATGTTCCCAGCTGCAAGCTCAGACCAACAGGGACTCAGAGACTGTACGGTTTAAGGATCCCTGTTCAAGCCCCTGGCTCCCCACCTGCAAGGGAGGTCTGCAGGTGTCTGTCTTTCTTTCCTTCTCTCTGTCTTCCCCTCCTCTCTCCATTTCTCTCTGTCCTATCTAACAACGATGACATCAATAACAACAACAATAAAAAACAAGGGCAACAAAAGGGAAAATATATAAATACTTAACAAATTTAAAAAATAAATATAAAAGGATATCTGCAGCTCTCTAGTTGTGATCTATAATTAATAGGAGAGGATTTTTTAAGTGGAAATGTGAAGGAGTACATTAATTCTGTAAGCCTGTTCATAAGGAAAATCAATGACCTGTTTTGTCCTTCTTATATACAGAAAAAAAGTGTGACTTTTTTTTCCTGGATAACTGTGAATTCCTTCTAGTAATATAATACATTGACTTTGTAGTTGTTTATCTTTGCATCCTTATTTATAGTTAATCTCCTTTAAAGGAAATTTGTTGATAGTAACAAATAATAATAATTATTATTATTATCAGTATTACTATTAATCTTCTAGTTCTTTCCTGGAAAGCATCTCTCCACTACCATTTAACATACAAAAATGCACTGGATGCAAGACCCCTGAGCAGTCAACTAAACTTTACTTTGGAGATTATCAGGGAGTTAAAAATGCTACAAATAACATCAGTACTCTGTGGAAAGAGCAAAAAGCTCAGAGATAGTTCAAATTCAATCAGAATTCTGGTTTGCCAATTATCAGCTGTGAAAACTTGGACAGTTTCCTGAACCTCACTTAGTCCCAGTTTCATGATCTCTAAAGTGGGTAAGACAATGCCTGTCTTTTAGACTTGTCATTAGGATTAAATGAGACAATATATGTAAAGGCCCTCTACAAGATAACACCAAAGGTGCTTAGTAATGAATAGTTCACTCTTGAGATCAATGAATATTTACTAAGGAGTATACAGCATACTAAACAACACAGAAGTGCTTTGGAAAGAACCCGCTAAAAGATACAAACTAATGTGGTTTTACAACAATAGTAATTTCCTTTAGTCTAAACTCTCAGTATGTCTAAAAGATAATGTGACCAGAGTCGTTTGGATTTTTTGTTTTGTTTTTGTTACTGAGTTTTTCCAAAATTTTGGGTAATTTTTAGTCTTTTGTCTAAGATGTGACCCTCAGAAGTCAAGAATAGCAAGGCCTAATAAATCTAAATCTTGAGTGACAATCAGTGAATTATTTGATCTATTTTTTTTAACCAGAGATCAGCTCAACTCTTAACATCTGATGGTACTGGTGTTTGAATCTGGGACCCTTGGTGCCATAGGCATGAGGGTCTTTCTGTATAACCACTATGCTATATCCCCATGGATCTGAACTGTTTGACATATCTATGTCAATTATTTTCAATTTTCAACTGAAAACCTTTTTACTATCTACATAATTTGATGCAGGTTGTGTGCTTTTTTTTTTTTTTAACTACAAGAATCCTAATTGTTACGTCGTAGCTTAGGCATTGATATTTTAGTAGTTCTTGAATTGTGATGATCCAACAGTCTCTAGAGCTTTAATTTCCTTAGGAGAAGACCTACTGCCACTCCTGTAAAATTCTACACTTACTTCCCACTGTCTAAGTTCTAATCCATCCTTGGTCAATAGGGCACATCACCTGAACCCAGTCAGATACCTTTGCCTGGGTCTCTGACTCTTGAAAGAATCTTTCAATGACAAAAGGCATACTTACGAAACATTCATTAAAGTAGTACCTATTAAACTTCTAACTTTTGGTTCTCCAGACAAAGCTGAGTTATTTTTTAATATTTATTATTTTTTTAATTTGACAGGACAGAGAGAAACTGAAAGGAGAGTGGGAAATGTAAAGGCAGAGAGAAAGACACCTGCAGCACTGTTTCACCTCCTGTGAAGTTTTTGATCTTGCAGGCTCACCTTGCAGGCTCACCAGGGGCTTGAACCTGGACTCTTGTTCATGGTAAATGTGTATGCTCAACCAAATGTTCCACCATATGCCCCCCTCCCTTAGTTCTTGCTCAACTAAATCCACTTCTCAATTTTTAGTAGCCCCTTGTTCTTCCAAAAAAAAATCCTTTTTTTAACTTTTTTATTGAAGGGGCTAACACATTACAGTGTAGTCATTGTCACATGCATATTTCATTACGCACTCAGCTCCCACAGTTCTCTACCGCCCTTCCTAGCACCCCCACTTCCCACAATGTTCCTCGATTTGGTAAAATACACCATGCTCAGTTTATGTTTCACTTTGTTTTCTTCCTCCCTGCTCCTAGTTAGTAGGTCCCACTTATAAGTGAGATCCATCAGTATTCATCCTTCTCTTTCTGGCTTCTCTTGCTTAACATGGTGTCTTCAAATTTCATGGAAGATCACACAAAGGAGACAAGTTCAACGGTTTTTTAACAACCAAATAGTTTTCAATTGTGTATATATACCACAGGTTTGTCCTGTTTGTTTGCCATTCATCTGTTGTTGGACATCTGGATTGACTTCAAGGTTTTGGTGATTACAAAATTGTGCTGATAGGGACCAGGTGGTGGCACACCTGGTTGAGCACACACTACAAAATTGTGCTTCTGAAAACAGAATTAGTCAGACAGAGGATGAGTTAGAGAAAACAAAGAAAGAGGTGAAAGAACTTAAAAAGAGATTGAGAGACACTGAAAACAACAACAGAGACATATGGGATGATCTCAAAAGAAGTAACATTCATATAATTGGCCTGCCAGAGGAAGAAAGAGAGGAAGGAGAAGCAAATATTCTAGAGGAAATAATACAAGAAAACTTCCCAGACCTGAATAACAGAAAGGATATCAAGATTCAAGAGGCCCAGAGAGTACCAAACAGAATCAACCCAGACCTGAAGACACCAAGACACATCACAGTCACAATGAGAAGAAGTAAGGATAAAGAAAGGATCCTAAAGGCTGCAAGAGAGAAACAAAAAGTCACATACAAGGGAAAACCCATAAGATTATCTGTAGACTTTTCCACTCAAACTCTAAAAGCCAGAAGGGAGTGGCAAGATATCTATCAAGCCCTGAATGAAAAAGGGTTTCAACCAAGGATAATATATCCTGCTAGACTTTCATTCAAACTAGATGGAGGGATCAAAACCTTCTTAGATAAACAACAGTTAAAGGAGGCAACCATCACCAAGCTGGCCCTGAAAGAGGTACTAAAAGACCTCTTAAACAAGAACATCACTATAATACTTGCAATATATCAGAGCAAACAATTTTTTAGAACAATGGCACTACAATACATTAAATCCATAATATCAATAAATGTCAATGGCTTAAACTCACCCATCAAAAGGCACAGGGTGGGGGGATGGATCAGAAAACATAACCCAACCATATGCTGCTTGCAAGAATCCCATCTGTCACAACAAGATAAACACAGACTTAAAGTGAAAGGATGGAAAACTATCATACAGGCTAACGGACCACAAAAAAGGGCAGGTACAGCCATTCTCATCTCAGACACGATAGATTTTAAATTAAATAAAGTAATAAAAGATAGGCAAGGACATTACATAATGATTAGAGGATCAATCAGCCAAGAAGACTTAACAATTATTAACATCTATGCACCCAACGAGGGACCATCTAAATACATTAAGCATCTACTGAAAGAATTTCAAAAATACATCAATAGTAATACAATAATAGTGGGAGACTTCAATACCCCACTCTCACACTTAGACAGATCAACAAAGCAGAGAACCAATAAAGATACAAGAGAATTGAATGAAGAGATCGACAGACTAGACCTCTTGGACATTTTCAGACTCCTCCACCCCAAAAAACTGGAATACACCTTCTTTTCAAATCCACATAACACAGACTCAAGGATAGACCACATGTTAGGCCACAAAGACAGCATCAATAAATTCAAGAGCATTGAAATCATCCCAAGTATCTTCTCAGACCACAGTGGAGTAATACTAACATTTAACAACAAACGGAAAATTATTAAAAGACACAGAATTTGGAAACTAAACAACATGCTCCTTAAGAACCACTGGGTCAGAGACTCACTCAAGCAGGAAATTCAAATGTTCCAGGAAACTAATGAAAATGAAGACATAACCTATCAAAATATTTGGGACACAGCTAAGGCAGTACTGAGAGGGAAACTTATAGCCATACAATCACATATTAAACACCAAGAAGAAGCTCAAATGAACGACCTTACTGCACACCTCAAGGACTTAGAGGAAGAGGAACAAAGGAACCCCAAAGCAACCAGAAGAACAGAAATCACTAAAGTTAGAGCAGAAATAAACAACATCGAAAATAAAAGAACCATACAAAATATCAATGAAGCCAAATGTTGGTTCTTTGAAAGAATAAACAAAATTGACAAACCCCTAGCCAGACTCACCAAACAAAAAAGAGAGAAGACTCAAATTAATAGAATTGTAAACGATGCAGGAAATATCACAACTGACACCACAGAAATCCAGAGAATCCTGCGAAACTTCTATAAAGAACTATATGCCACCAAGCTAGAGAATCTGGAAGAAATAGAACAATTCCTAGAAACCTATGCACTTCCAAAACTGAACCAAGAAGAACTACAAAATCTAAATGCACCAGTCACAGACAAAGAAATTGAAACCATTATTAAGAATATCCCCAACAACAAAATTCCTGCACCAGATGGCTTCACAAATGAATTCTACAAAACTTTCAGGAAACAGTTAATACCCATACTTCTTAAGCTATTCCATAAGATTGAAGAAACAGGAATACTCCCTTCCACCTTTTATGAAGCCAACATCACCCTGGTACCAAAAGCTGATAGGGACAGGACAAAAAAGGAAAACTACAGACCAATATCTCTGATGAACATAGATGCCAAAATATTAAACAAGATCTTGGCCAACCGGATACAGCAACAACACATCAAAAAGATTGTTCATCATGACCAAGTGGGATTCATCCCAGGAATGCAAGGCTGGTTCAACATCCATAAGTCAATCAATGTCATTCACCACATCAATAAAAGCAAAGCCAAAAACCACATGATTATCTCAATAGATGCAGAGAAAGCCTTTGACAAAATCCAACACCCGTTCATGCTCAAAACTCTACAAAAAATGGGAATAGATGGGAAATTCCTCAAGATAGTGGAGTCTATATATAGCACACCTACAGACAACATCATACTCAATGGACAGAAGCTGAAAGCATTCCCCCTCAGATCGGGGACTAGACAGGGCTGTCCACTGTCACCGTTACTCTTCAACATAGTATTGGAAGTCATTGCCATAGCAATCAGGCAAGAGAAAGAAATCAAAGGAATACAGATTGGAAGGGAGGAAGTCAAGCTCTCACTATTTGCAGATGATATGATAGTATACATAGAAAGACCTAAAGAATCCAGTAGAAAATTACTGGAAGTTATTAGGCAATATAGCAAGGTATCAGGCTACAAAATCAAGGTACAAAAATCAGTGGCATTTCTTTATGCAAACACGAAATCTGAAGAAGAAGACATCCAGAAATCACTCCCATTTACTGCTTCAGCAAACTCAATCAAATACCTAGGAATAAAGTTGACCAGAGAAGTGAAAGATTTGTATGCTGAAAACTATGAGTCGCTACTCAAGGAAATAGAAACTGATACCAAGAAATGGAAATATATCCCATGCTCATGGATTGGAAGAATAAATATCATCAAAATGAATATTCTCCCCAGAGCCATATACAAATTTAATGCAATACCCATCAAAGTTCCACCAAGCTTCTTTAAGAGAATAGAACAAACACTACAATCATTTATCTGGAACCTGAAAACACCTAGAATTGCCAAAACCATCTTAAGGAAAAGAAACAGAAATGGAGGCATCACACTCCCAGACCTTAAACTATATTATAAAGCCATCATCATCAAAACAGCATGGTACTGAAACAAAAATAGGCACATAGACCAGTGGAACAGAATTGAAAGCCCAGAAGTAAATCCCAACACCTATGGGCATCTAATCTTTGATAAGGGGGCCCAAAGGATTAAATGGAAAAAGGAGGCTCTCTTCAATAAATGATGCTGGGAAAACTGGGTTGTAACATGCAGAAGAATGAAATTGAACCACTTTATCTCACCAGAAACAAAAATCAACTCCAAATGGATCAAAGACCTAGATGTCAGACCAGAAACAATCAAATACTTAGAAGAAAACATTGGTAAAAAAGTTTCCCACCTACACCTCAAGGACATCTTTGATGAATCAAACCCAATTGCAAGGAAGACTAAAGCAGAAACAAACCAATGGGACTTCATCAAATTGAAAAGCTTCTGCACATCCAAAGAAACTATTAAACAAACAGAGAGACCCTTCACAGAATGGGAGAAGATCTTCACATGCCAGACATCAGACAAGAAACTAATCACCAAAATATAAAAAGAGCTCAGCAAACTTAGCACCAAAAAAGCAAATGACCCCATCCAAAAATGGGCAGAGGATATGAACAAAACATTCACCTCAGAGGAGATCCAAAAGGCTTACAAACATATGAAAAACTGCTCTAGGTCACTGATTGTCAGAGAAATGCAAATTAAGACAACACTAATTCTCACTCCTGTAAGAATGGCATACATCAAAAAGGACAGCAGCAACAAATGCTGGAGAGGATGTGGGTCCAGAGGAACCCTTTTACATTGCTGGTGGGAATGTAAATTGGTACAGCCTCTGTGGAGAGCAGACTGGAAAACTCTCAGAAGGCTAGACATGGACCTTCCATATGATCCAGTAATTCCTCTCCTGGGCTTATACCTCAAGGACTCCATAACACCCAACCAAAAAGAGGTGTGTACTCCTATGTTCATAGCAGCACAATTCATAATAGCTAAAACCTGGAAGCAACCCAGGTGCCCAACAACAGATGAGTGGCTGAGAAAGCTGTGGTATATATACACAATGGAATACTATGCAGCTATCAAGAACAATGAACCCACCTTCTCTGACCCATCTTGGACAGAGCTAGAAGGAATTATGTTAAGTGAACTAAGTCAGAAAGATAAAGATGAGTATGGGATGATCCCACTCATCAACAGAAGTTGAGTAAGAAGATCTGAAAGGGAAACTAAAAGCAGGACCTGATTAAATTGTAAGTAGGGCACCAAAGTAAAAACCCAGTGGTGAGGGGTAGACATGCAGCTTCCTGGGCCAGTGGGGGGTGGGAGTGGGCGGGAGGGATGGGTCACAGTCTTTTGGTGGTGGGAATGGTGTTTATGTACACTCCTAGCAAAATGTAGACATATAAATCAGTAGTTAATTAATATGAGAGGGGGAAAATCAATTGTATGTCTCAAAGTTTCTCAAAAGACAAACTGAATCTTTTTAATATATAGGCTGTGTATTTGATATGCGGACTCTCTCAAAAGCCTAGACCAAGTAGATTAGAAGCATTCAATAGCACAGCTATATACAAGATACTGGGTACTGTACAGCAAACCATAACAAAAGGACTTTTCAAAGTTAACCCAATTACCAAATAATGTGATGATAATATTAACTATCGATTGTCTTTTTGAACCCTAAGACAGCAGGAACCTCACATCTCCCCTATAGAGCCCAATCTACTTCCCCCAATCCTGGAACCCTTGGATAGGGCCCACTTTCCCATATGCATCTCCCAATCCAAACCAAATAATATTGCATCCGCCAATCACAACCTAACCAACGCAACGATTGCCACCTCAACATGCTTCACCTCAGGCTGTATCCAGAGACTTCACGTGTGGAATGACAACCCTTCAGCTTCATTACTCAGGTGAGACCTTTCCTTTTATAGTACACTCTAATTTCATCTCAGGTAGTTCACTTTCTAACAAAGTCCCATAACCTAGATATATACCAGTTTCTGTGAGAGAGAGCTTATGTGCACACGTATCCATAAACTACTGCAAAATATATACCTGAAAGCAGAAGTGCACTAGAGTTTGCAGTGAGTACCTCCCTAACACTTCCTCTCCACTATTCCAAGCTTGGGATCCATGATTGCTCAACAAATTGTTTGGCTTTGTATGTTAACTCTCTTTTCAATCACCAGGTTCCAGATGCCACCAGGATGCTGGCCAGGCTTCCCTGGATTGAAGACCCCACCAGTGTGTCCTGGAGCTCAGCTTCCCCAGAGACACACCTTACTAGGGAAAGAGAGAGGCAGACTGGGAGTATGGACCGACCAGTCAACGCCCATGTTCAGCGGGGAAGCAATTACAGAAGCCAGACTTTCTACCTTCTGCAACCCACAACAACCCTGGGTCCATGCTCCCAGAGGGCTAGAGAATGGGAAAGCTATCATGGGAGGGGGTAGGTTATGGAGATTGGGTGGTGGGAATTGTGTGGAGTTGTACCCCTCCTACCTTATGTTTTTGTTCATTAATCCTTTCTTAAATAAAAAATTTTTTAAAAATTGTACTGCTATAAAAATGGATACATATATCTCTTCTGATAGGTATTTCCTTCAGATAAATCCCTAGAAGAGAAATGTCTGGGTCATATGACAGGTCTAGTGTTTTGAGAAATCTCCAGACTGTCTTCCACAAGAGTTGGACCAATTTATGCTCCCACCATCAGTGTCCCTTTTTCTCCACATCCTCTCCAACAGTTGTTGTTACCGCTTTTTCTAATCTATGACATTCTCAAGAGGTATGAAGTGGTGTTTCATGGTTGTTATTATTTACTTTTCTCTGATAACCAATGATTTTGAGCACTTTCTCATGTGTTTGTTGACCTTCTGGATCTCTTCTTCTGTAAGCTTTCTGTTCATATCTTCACCTCATTTTCTTATAGAGTTATTTATTTTCTTGGTGTTAAGTTTACTGAGCTCAAGGCCCAGGTGGTGGTGCACTAGGTTAAGTGTACATAAGACTAAGTATAAGGCCCAGCGAAAGGATCCTTGTTCAAGCTCCTAGGGTTCTCCACCTGCAGTGTCACTTCACAATCAGTGAAGCAGGTTTGCAGGTGTCCCTCTGTCTCTCTCCCTATCAGTTTCTCTCTGTCCTACCCAAAAAAAAAAAATCTAAAAAATGGCCAAAGGAGCAGTGCATTCATAGTACAGGCACTGCAATAACCCTATAGGCCAAAAAAGGGGGGGGGAACTACTGAGCTCTTTTTTTTTTTGCCTCCAGGGTTATTACTGGGACTCAGTGCCTGCACTATGACTCCACTCCTGTAGGCTATTTTTCCCCCCTTTTGTTACCCCTGTTGTTTTATCATTGTTGTAGTTACTATTGTTGTTGTTATTGATGTCACTGTTGTTCGATAGGACAGACAGAAATGGAGATAGGAGGGGAAGACAGAGAGGGAGAGAGAAAGACAGACACCTGAGACCTGCGTCACCTCCTGTGAATAGAGCCCCTGCACCTGGGGACTCAAACCCGGATTCTTATGCCAGTCCTTGCACTTCAAGCCATGTGTGCTTAACCCACTGTGCTACCTACCGCCTGACCCCGTCTACTGAGCTTTTTATGAATTTTGGTTATGAATGAGTACTTTCTCTGAAATATATATTTGCCTCCAGGGCTATCGCTAGGACTCAGTTCCTGCACTATGAATCCACTGCTCCTAGAAGCCATTTTTCCCATTTTGTTGCCATGGTTGTTGTTGTTATCATTATTGCTGCCACTGCTGTTGTTATTAGATAGGATAGAAAGAAATGGAGAGAGGAGGGGAAGGCAGAGAGGTGGAGAGAGAAATCAGACACCTGCAGACCTGCTTCACCACTTGTGAAGTGAAACCCCTGCAGGTGGGGAGCCCGGGACTCGAACAGGAATCCTTGTACTGGTTCCTGTGCTTCGTGCCATATGCACTTCACCTGCTGCACTACCTGCTGCACGACCCCTTCTCTGAAGTATTTTGTATAAAGATCTTCTCCAACTTGTACAATTTTCAGTGTACGAGTCCTTCATATCCTTTGTTAATTTTATTCCTAAATATTTTTTAGTTTTGCTGCTATATGGTAAAGGAGATGGATTTCAAGATGGCTTCTTTTTCTATAAATTCTCATTATTTCAATCACCTGTTGTTTGCAAGCAAAAAACTTACTTGAGCAAGGACTTCTAATTGTGTGGCTTTGGAAAATTCTCAGAACTACCCTTTAGAGTAAACATTATTATTTCATTTCCACCAGTGAGGAAGCTGAAAATCAAAGTGATTAAGTACTTTTCATTTGTCTAGATAAGATCTAAACTCAAAGTGCTTTATTCCAAAGATTCCTGCATAGTTCACTATACCTCTGTCAACCTGTCAAAAAAAGAAATATATTTTCACTTGAGGTCAAGTGGGCTGGCGAACTAATTTTATTTTATTACTCCATATATCTGTGTTGTTGTGCTATTTTTCCTCATTATTTTTGAGTAAGACCTTCTTATCATCTGAAATTCTCTGACTCTATATTCAAGATTTCTACCATTCCACACATCTTGGGGGGAAAACTGAGAAAATTGTTATTATATAAAGAAGAGAAAGGTGATGTGAAGATTCAAATTCAGTAATACAGTCCATGAGGATAAAGGGGCAAACATCAGTCTCAATCATATTCATTCACAGGAAATAAAATAAACTCTGACTAGTAGGAATACTCAGAAACAAGGTAGGATAGTAAGAGTGAAGAGGTCAATATATTTGGAACTTTTGGTCAACTAACTATAAAAGAGAATTACTTTTTATTTTAAAACAGTGACTTTTAAGATTTTTTTTTTTTACTTCATAGCAATTCACTTGCATTTTCTCTACAAAGATGATATCACAGCAGGATAACAGCAAAGAGTAATTCTGATTTGACGCTATTTTGAATCCATTCATTCATTCACTCACGGATCGTCCATTACAGGAAGCTGCATATCTACAGAACTGAAATACACAACTTTACACTCTCCTTTTTTATGATAAAAATGGAATATAACCAAGTAAAGAAGCAATCACAATAGGATGAGTGATGTGTCAAATGAAGTAAAAAAAAAAATTCATGGAAAAATATACTAGTGCCAAAGACAAGGTTTGAAGAGCAGAGACAGTTTCTAAGAAGATAGAATATACCAATAAGGGTTTGACGAATAAGGGTGCTCAAAACCAAAGGAATCCCACCTGAGGATGTATAAAAATGAAGGAGAACATGAAGAGATATGCACTCCTCCACCACCAACGTACCGGTGTCTTTCATCACAACCCATTTCTGAAAAAGTAAGTTCAATCTGTTTGAAACTGGCTACAAGTGGTTAAGAAATGACTCCTGATACTGGGGAGGGACACGATAATGGCGATGCAAACAACTTTCATGCCTGAGACCCCCAGGTCCAAGTTTCCCCAGCACCACCATAAGCCAAAGCTGAGCAGTTTTCTAGGTGGGGGAAAAAAAAAAGTGGCAGGGAGGAATGAAAAGAAAAGTCCTGAAAACTAAGCAGGGGCAATAAATATCAGGAAGGAGCTTTGAAACCACTAGGGAGTGATTCTTATCAACATTTGAAAACTAAGAAGGAAACGGTGGTAGTGGTGATGATGACGGGGAAGAGGAAGAACAAGAGAAAGAAAAAGAAGAAAGTATACTGTGGGAGGGGCCAGGTGGTGGCGCACCTGGTTGAGCACACATGTTACAGTGCGCAAAGACCCAGGTTCAAGCCTCTGGTCCCCACCTGCAGGGAGGAAGTTGTGAAGCATGGCTGCAGGTGTCACTCTGTCTCTTCCCCTCCCTATCTCCCCCTTCCTCTTGATTTGTGGCTGTCTCTATCAAATAAAGATAATTTTTAAAAATATTTTTAAAAAAGAAAGTATACTGTGTAGGACCATTTGTCATTGCAGGTTGGTGGTAGAAGAGGCTGTGCCAGTAGAGTCAGCATTTATTGAGGATCTACGATATGGCAGGTTCTGTGATAGCCAATTCCTTAGTTAATATTCAAACTTCAACAAACTTCTCTCTGGGTTCTATCTGAAGAATGAATTAAAACCAATTATAAGACTGCCATGGAATCCAAGTGCAAGATGACCATGGTTTGAACTAGATTCAGTAGAATAATAACACTGGGGAATGCTGGGTAGTGGGGTACCCAGTGAAGCACACTTAGTACTATGCACAAGGACCTGGGTTCGAGCCCCAGCTCCCTACCTGCACCTGGGACACTTCACGAGTGGTGAGGCAGGTCTGCAAATGTCTATCTTTCTTTCTCTCCCTCTCTCTCCTCGTCCCCTCTAAATTTCTCTCTGCCCTTCCTATCAAATAAAAAATGGGGTGGGGGAGGAAATGGTCACTTGGAACTGTAGATTCATAGTACTGGCACCAAGTCCCCAGCAATAATCCTGGTGGCAATAAAATGAATAAACTATGAAACTGGGAGTAGAATATTTTTGAGAAGTATTTATAAGGTTCAGGTTTGTGATTATTATCATGAATATTAAATTTTCTCCCCTCATCTTATTTTTATTATTTTTACTTCTCTCTTTTATTGATGTGGCATTGAGCTATAAGACTGAATTTACTGTGGGCCAGGTGATGATACACCCAGGAGAGTACACAAATTACCATGTTCTATGTGTCTCTAACCCTTAGTCTCTGCCTGCAAAGACTGAATAATTACTCCAAAATTTTTGTGTTACCATGTTCTTTCTTACCATGTATCCTGAGTAACAACTTAATAATCCATATTCAATTTTTTATTGCAGTAACTGGTTTGTACTATTACATAGATTCCAGGCACATATGAGCATTGATATATATATATACCACATTATACTAATTACCAAAAGTTTGGCTTTCATTATCTCTATGTAAGAGCCCAAATTTGTATCCAATTTATGCACCTGACTCCCTCTATCTCTTCAGATAACTTCTATTTTGATCTAATAGTCTGAAATTGTCATTCAGTTTGTTTTAGCTTCTTTATCTTCTATGCATTCAAAAATTCATATAATGGTAGCTTTTCACCATATGACTAATTTCACTTAAGAATAAAAACCTTGGAACAAAACATTCACCACAGAGGAGATCCAAAAGGCTAACAAACATATGAAAAACTGCTCTAGGTCACTGATTGTCAGAGAAATGCAAATTAAGACAACACTAAAATACCACCTCACTCCTGTAAGAATGGCATACATCAAAAAGGACAGCAGCAACAAATGCTGGAGAGGATGTGGGTCCAGAGGAACCCTTTTACATTGCTGGTGGGAATGTAAATTGGTACAGCCTCTGTGGAGAGCAGTCTGGAAAACTCTCAGAAGGCTAGACATGGACCTTCCATATGATCCAGTAATTCCTCTCCTGGGCTTATACCCCAAGGACTCCATAACACCCAACCAAAAAGAGGTGTGTACTCCTATGTTCATAGCAGCACAATTCATAATAGCTAAAAACTAGAAGCAACCCAGGTGCCCAACAACAGATGAGTGGCTGAGAAAGCTGTGGTATATATACACAATGGAATACTATGCAGCTATCAAGAACAATGAACCCACCTTCTCTGACCCATCTTGGACAGAGCTAGAAGGAATTATGTTAAGTGAACTAAGTCAGAAAGATAAAGATGAGTATGGGATGATCCCACTCATCAACAGAAGCTGACTAAGAAGATCTGAAAGGGAAACTAAAAGCAGGACCTGATCAAATTGTAAGTAGGGCACCAAAGTAAAAACCCAGTGGTGAGGGGTAGACATGTAGCTTCCTGGGCCAGTGGGGGGTGGGAGTGGGCGGGAGGGATGGGTCACAGTCTTTTGGTGGTGGGAACGGTGTTTATGTACACTCCTAGCAAAATGTAGACATATAAATCAGTAGTTAATTAATATGAGAGGGGGAAATCAATTGTATGTCTCAAAGTTTCTCAAAAGACAAACTGAATCTTTTTAATATATAGGCTATGTATTTGATATGCGGACTCTCTCAAAAGCCTAGACCAAGTAGATTAGAAGCATCCAATAGCACAGCTATATACAAGATACTGGGTACTGTACAGCAAACCATAACAAAGGGACTTTTCAAAGTTAACCCAATTACCAAATAATGTGATGATAATATTAACTATCGATTGTCTTTTTGAACCCTAAGACAGCAGGAACCTCACATCTTCACTATAGAGCCCCTAGTTCCCCCAGTCCTGGAACCCTTGGATAGGGCCCACTTTCCCGTATGCATCTCCCAATCCAAACCAAATAATATTGCATCCGCCGATCACAACCTAACCAACACAACGATTGCCACCTCAACATGCTTCACCTCAGACTGTATCCAGAGACTTCACATGTGGAATGACAACCCTTCAACTTCATTACTCGGGTGAGACCTTTCCTTTTATAGTACACTCTAATTTCATCTCAGGTAGTTCACTTTCTAACAAAGTCCCATAACCTAGATATACACCAGTTTCTGTGAGAGAGAGCTTATGTGCACACGTATCCATAAACTACTGCAAAATATATACCTGAAAGCAGAAGTGCACTAGAGTTTGCAGTGAGTACCTCCCTAACACTTCCTCTCCACTATTCCAAGCTTGGGATCCATGATTGCTCAACAAATTGTTTGGCTTCATATGTTAACTCTCTTTTCAATCACCAGGTTCCAGATGCCACCAGGATGCTGGCTAGGCTTCCCTGGATTGAAGACCCCACCAATGTGTCCTGGAGCTCAGCTTCCCCAGAGACACACCTTACTAGGGAAAGAGAGAGGCAGACTGGGAGTATGGACCGACCAGTCAACACCCATGTTCAGCGGGGAAGCAATTACAGAAGCCAGACCTTCTACCTTCTGCAACCCTCAACGACCCTGGGTCCATGTTCCCAGAGGGCTAGAGAATGGGAAAGCTACCATGGGAGGGGGTGGGTTATGGGGATTGGGTGGTGGGAATTGTGTGGAGTTGTACCCCTCCTACCTTATGTTTTTGTTCACTAATCCTTTCTTAAATAAAAAATTAAAAAAAAAAAAAAGAATGAAAACCTTGGGCTGTGGAGACAGCATAATAGTTCTGCAAAAGACAACATGCCTGAGGCTCCAGGGTTAACAGGTTCAATCTTCAGCACTACCATCAGCCAGAGCTGAGCAATTCTTGGGGCTCTCTCGCTCTCTCTCTCTCATTAAAATAAAATAAGCAAAATATCTTTTAAAAAAGAAAAACAATCTTGTGGCCTGGGAAGTGGCACAGTGGATAAAATCAACCATGAGGTCCCAAGTTCAATCCCTGGCAGCACATGTACCAGAGTGATATCTGGTTCCTTCTCTCCTCCTTTCTAATAAATAAATAAAATATTTTTAAAAATAAAAAAGAAAACTAATCTCTAGGCCCATCCATGTTGCTGCAACTGTCAGAATTTCATATTTTTTATAAAAAGATAAAATTTGAGTAGTATTTCATTGTGTACGTGTACAATACCTTCTTTCGCCACTCAGCCTTGATGGGTACACAGGTGTTTCCAACTTTTGGCTACTGTGAATGATGTGATAAACGTGGAAGTGCATCTTTCTCTTCAATTTCGTATTTTCCTGGTCCTCAAATAAATACTCAGCAGTAAAGTAACTTGATCAGTTAATATTTCTGTTACTATTTTTGAGAATTATCTATAATTACTTTCTTAGGAATATCTATATCCATATGGCCGTTCCAAATAAATGTCATGATTTTTTGTTTTGTATATATGAGAAATGCCTTTATTATTTTTAGAGGGGTTGCACTGAATGTTTATATTGTTTTGAGTGTTACAACCTTTTAATTACATTAATTCTATAGTTTATGATCATGGGCTAATTTTCCACTTCTTTGTGTCTTCTATTTATTTCAGCAGTGTCTTGTAGTTTTTGGTGTATATGTATTTCACTTAGTTGATTAAATTTATTCCAAAGATGTCTTTTTTTTCCATGCAATTGTAAATAGAATTGTTTTTCTGGTTTCTCTTTCTGCTAGTTAATTGTGTATATTTAAGCAACAGTATTTTATATCAGTTTTGTCTCCTGCCACTTCATTATATTATTTCAAATAGCATATACTGGAGTCATTGCATTTTCTATGTATTTTATCATATCATCAACAAAACAGTGATAGCTTTGCTTCTTCCATTCCAGTTTAGACACATTCATAACATTTTCTTGTCTAAATGCTCCTGTTAGACCTTCTAATATATTGAAGAGCAATGGTGAGAGTGGACATTCTTGTCTTGTTCCTAATCTTAGAAGAAAATCTTTCCATTTTCTGCCATTGAGTTTGATGTTTGCTAATAGTGTGTCATATCTGGCCTTTACTACCTTGAGGTAACATCTTGAGGTATGCATTTTCTTGAGAGTTTTTTTTTTTAACATAAAAGGACACTGAATTTTGCTAACTACATTTCTCTGTATCTATTAACATGCTCATGTGCTTTTGTCCTTACTTTTCTTGATATTATGTATCATGTTTACCGATTCTTGTATTTGCAACCCTGAAATAATCCCACTTGGTCATGGTATATTATTCTTTTAATATATTACTGAATTTGTTTTGTTAGTAATTTGTTGAGAATTTTTTTAACTGTTCTAATTCAGCACTGAATTAAAACAGTTCTGCTGTTTGCTTTGTGATGTCCTTGCTGGTATTCAAAAAGAGTTGTAGATAATTAATGCTGAGTAGGCAACCAACATGGCCCACAGAAATTTTGAATCTTTAATTTTGCAGTAAAATCCACCAATAATTTGATAGAAAATCTGTCCTCAGTACGTCTGTGATGCTGCGATTTTACTCTAGTTTAAATGCCAAATTCTAATGAAGCAAAAACAGATGAATTAAATCTTCCTTTAGAAAAATAAACTAATATTGTTAAAATCAACATGGATGGCACAAAAAGACTAGGTTTGAAATCTGACTTGCTATTTGCTGTTTCCAGTGACATTTGACCTCAGTCCATTGAGGATGTCTCCTCAATGTTAAGAGACAGCAAGAGAGATAGAGAGAGAGGGAGAGAAGTGTCACTTTAAAGAAATGTACTGATACCTACACCTTGAAGAAATATAACCTTGTAACAACAAAAATCCTGTTAATCAACAATTCCTAATAAAGTTATGCTGGAGTTGATATATGTGTATATATTACTATCTAAAAGTAAATATTACAAGTATTCATTATAAATACATTCCCTTTTTCTCTGAGCTTAGAAATATAAACATGTTTAAAGTCAGCCTTAATCTTTCATGAAGAAGACACACTGTATTTGAATAGATGTCTAATAGAAATATTTCTTTTCTTTTTAATTATCTTTATTTTACTTACTGGATAGAGACAGCCAGAAATCAAGAGGGAAGAGGGTGATAGAGAGGGAGAGACAGAGAGACACCTGCAACACTGCTGCACCACTTGCAAAGCATTTCTCCCTACAGGTGGGGACTTGTGGCTCAAACCTGGGTCCTTGCACATTGTAACATGTGCACTCAACCAGGTGTGCCACCACCTGGCCCCAGAAATATTTCTATATTATTTTCATTTGGGTCTCACAAAAATCTAGACACAGAACATTTTGACAGGAAAAGCTGAATCCTTAAGATTCAAGGTCACACGGGCAGGGGTAGATAGCCATAATGGTTATACAAACAGACTGTCATGCCTAAGGCTTTGAAGTCCCAGGTTCAATCCCCTGCACCACCATAAACCAGAGCTGATCAGTACTTTGGTAAAAAAAAAAAAAAATAAATAAATAAAAGATTCAAGGTCACAGAAAATAGAACAAAATTAGGTTTTTGTATCTTATTGTATGTGGCAGAGATTATTGTATCTTTTTATATTAGAATAATACCTGGTCTGTATGTAACTTTTAACCTCAGCATGTCAATAAAGTACCAGGAAGAGGAAGGGCCATTATTTTTACAAAGTGTGCTATATTTTACTTGAAATGTTTGTGCTACATTTTTAGCAACTTCAGCATAGCAGCATAATATGAGTAAGAATCAAGTTCCCTGTGAAAGAAATCCTACACTAAAAAATTGTCAACAGGGGTGGAGCCAAGACAACATCTTGAAGACAACACTTGGCATATGCTCTGCAAGGAAGCAGCTTTAACCCTGGGAATTTCAGATGAGAACAGCATTTCCAGGCCAGTGGTAGAGGAACTATGCAGAAGAGGTCAAAGTGGAACCAAGGAAAAGACATATAAAACACCCTTAGGCTGGCAAACCAAGGCTAGAAAAGACAAAAGAGGCACAAAGTTCTGAGTTTTACTCTCCCTCTGCACCACCCAACTCCCAAGACCAAGCCCCAGGCCAGAGGGGTAAGGGACCCAGCTATAGACAAGGAGGTCCTCCTGTGAAGTTAATCTCATTAGCAAGATTCCAAACTCAGCAGATTCATCCTAAGGAGGAGGGAATCCTTCCCAAGCCAAGGGTCTCCTTTTTTTCCTTTTTTTTTTTCCTTTTAATTTTGAAAAGGGCTGGAATTCTATCTGAGCGGTTCACTACCTGGTCTACTGCCTCTCCTGGGGCTGTGAGAATAATCTCCTTCAGTTTCCATTGGGTTAATTTACCTATCTACCATTCTTCCCTCTACCACTTCAGTTTGTTTGATAGTTGCTTCTTATAATTGTTCATTTCCACTTTTTTTTAGGAGGAAGTGCTGGCAGTTGTGTGAAGCCAGTCTGGAATAGTTTGATTTGCAGACTGATTTTTGTTTTGTTTGGCTGGTTTTGTTTGTTTGTTTGTTTTTGCTGTTGTTTATTTTCCCTTCTCTCTGGGTTGACCAAAATTAGCATTTTTTGGTTTTTCACTGATTGGTGCTTGGTTGTGCTCCCTATTGTTGGAGAAGCTTGCTTTTCTTCCTCTCTTTTCTTTTTCTTTCCTCCTCTATGATTTGAAAAAAATATTTTTCCTTGGGCTGCTCTTTTTCTGTATCCTTTAGTGCTTGTTTGTAATTTATCTTGTGGAAGAAGTCTGACTCAGAGTGGTTTCTCTTTCTCTCTCTTTTCTCCTTTCTTTTGTTTCCCCACTATCTCTAGAATCTATAGTTGACAGATGATTTTCATAATTGGATGGTCTTGCTTTGTCTTTTTTTGTTTGTTTGTTTGTTTGGATTTGGTTTTGTTCTTGTTTTTTTTTCTTTGTTTTTGGAGTGGAGGTTTTGCTTGGCTAACTGTTTTTCATTGGACTGCATTAACCTCTCCTTCTGTTGCCATGGTTTTTTTCTGAGGTTTGTGATTTCATTTGTGAAAGGGCTTGGTTTAGTGTGTCTTTTCCTCACACAACACAACAACTGAATGACAACAAGCAGAACACAAAACTACAAACCACACCAATAAATAATTTAAAAAGGTCAAATCTAAACACAGTTAATCAATTACTACAAGGAATCAGGACAGGAGCCCAGAATAAATTCCAAGTAAACCAGAAGTAACTTAAAATTAGGAAAGTATCCAAATGTTACTTAATGCATTAATCACAGGAGTAAGGAAAGCTTCTGAGAAAAATGTTATCAGAAATAACAGATGAGACCCTAAGGAAAATAAGAGTTATCTCAAACTAATTAAAGAACTGAAAGCTGAAACAAGCTAACACTGTAACTGAACAAGGTTAAAAAAAAAAAAGTGTGGGGGGTGGAATCAGGTGGTAGCACAGAGGGTTAAGCACAATGACCAGCATAAGGATCCCGGTTCCAGCCCCTGGCTCCCCACCTGCAGGGGAGTCACTTCACAGGCAGTGAAGTAGGTCTGCATGTGTCTTTCTCCCCCCCTCTGTCTTCCCTTACTCTCTCGATTTCTCTGTCCTATACAACAACAACATCAATAGCAATAACAATAATAACTACAACAATAAAACAAGGCAACAAAGGGAATAAATAAATATTTTTAAATAGATGAACTGAAAAAGCAAGCTGAGAGAAGGGAGAGCAGATTAACAGAACCAGAAAATAGAATTAGACAGAGGATGAATTAGAGAAAACTAAGAAGGAGGTAAAAGAGTTTAAACTCTAGATTGACAGACACTGAAAACAGCAGCAGAGAAATATGGGAAATCCTCAAAATAAGTATAATGGGCCTACCAGAAGAAGAAAGAGAGAAGGGGAAGAAAGCATTCTAGAAGAAATAATAGAAGAAAATTTCCCCACCCTAAACAATAGAAAGGACATCAAAATTCAAGAATCCCAGAGAGTCACAAATAGAATCAACCCAGACCTGAAGACTCCAAGACACATCATAGTTACAATGGAAAGAAGTAAGGATAAATAAATGATCCTGAAGGCTGCAAGAGAAAAACAAAAAGTCACATACAGAGGAAAGCACGTAAGACTATCAGCAGACTTCTCTACGGAAACACTAAAAGCCAGAAGAGAATGGCAAGATACCTTTCAAGATCTCAATGAAAAAACGTTTCAACCAAGGACAGTATATCCTGCTAGACTGTCAATCAGACTAGATGAAGGGATAAATGCCTTCTCAAAAAAGCAATGGTTAAAGGAGGCAATTATCATCAATCCTTCCCTGAAAGAGGTTCTAAAAGGCCTCCTATAAACATAAACAACACTAACAAAAATGCCATATATCAGAACAAGAAAATAACTGGTGAGTAATGGCACTGCAATACCCTAGATCCATAATATCAGTAAATGTCAATGGCTTAAATTCACCCAGTAAAAGGAACAGAGTAGGATGATGGATCAGAAAACACAACCCAGCCATATGCTGCCTGCAGGAATCCTTTACCCAACAAGACAAATACAGACTCAAACTTAAAGGATGGAAAACTATCACACAAGCTAGTAGACCACAAAACAGGCAGGAAGAGCTATTTTCATCTCTGAAATAAGCCATAAAAGATAGGCATGGACATTACATACTGATCAGAGGATCAATTAACCAAGAAGATTTAACAATTATTAAAATATGGTCCAACAAGGGTCCATCTAAATACATCAAAAACTTACAGAAAGAAGTGCAGAAATATATCAGTAGTAACACAGTAATAGGAGACTTCAACACCTCATTTCACATTTAGATAGAACATCAAAGCAGACAATCAACAAAGAAACAAGAGAATTAATTGAAGAGATGGACAGACTAGATCTCCTGGACATATTCAGAGTTCTTCACCCCAAGAAATAGAAATACACATTCTATACAAATCCACATGGTATATCCTCAAGGATAGACCACACATCTTAGGCTACAAAGACAGTATTAACAAATTCAAGAGCATAGAAATCATCCCAGGCATCTTCTCAGACTACAGTGGAGGAAAGCAAACACTTAGCAACAAACCGAAAATTAGTAAAAGTCACAAAATTTGGAAACTCAACATACTGCTTAATAACTGCTGGGTCAAAGAGGAACTCAAGCAAGAAATTCAAATATTTCTAGAAATTTTATGAAAATGAAGACATGAACAATCAAAATATTTGGGACACTGATAAATCAGTACTTAGAGGAAAACTCAAAGTCATATAAGCATACATTAGATAACAAGAAAAAGCTCAAGTAAACAACCTAACTGCACACTTTAAAGACCTAGGAGAAGTGGAACAAAGGAACCCTAAAGCAACCAGAAGGACTGAAATCACTAAAATTAGAGCAGAAACAAACAACATCAAAAATAAGAGAACCATACAAAAGATCATTGAAGTCAAATGTTGATTCTTTGAAAAATTAAGCAAAATTGGCCAATCCTTAGCCAGACTCACTGAGAGAGAGAGAGAGAGAGAGAGAGAGAGAGAGAACTCAAATAAATAGAATAGGGGAGATATCACAACAGACATCACTGAAATCCAAAAAAAAAAAAAAAAATCACAATAAGGAAGCTTCTACAGACAACTATATGCTACCAAGCTAGAGAACCTGGAAAAAATGGAAGAATTCCTAGAAACATATACCCTTCCAAAACTGAACCAGGAAGAACTACAGAACCCAAATGGTCCAGTCACAAACAAACAAACAAACAAAAAAAAACACTTATTAAGAACCTTCCCAACAATAAAAGTCCAGGACCAAATGGCTTTACAAATAAATTCTACAAAACCTTCAAGAAACAGTCAATACCTATACTTTTAAAGCTCTTCCAAAAGATTGAAGACATAGGAACACTTCCTTCCACTTTCTATGAGCCAACATCATCCTGATACCAAAAGCAGATAGAGATACAATAAAAAAGAAAAACTACAGACCAATATCTCTGATGAACACTGATGCTAAAATACTGAACAAATCCTAGCCAGCCAGAAATAGCAATATATTAAAAGGATTGTTCATCACAACCAAGTAGGTTTATCCTAAGAATGCAGGCTGCCTCAATATACGTTAATGAATGTGATTCACCACATCTATATAAGCAAAACCAAAAGCCACGATTATCTCAATAGATGCAGAGAAAGCCTGTGACAAAATCCAGCATCCATTCATAATCAAAACACTACAAAATAATTAAGAATAGATGGAGACATCCTTAAGATAATGGAGTCCATATGCAGCAAACCTACAGCCAACATCATACTCAATGGACAGAAGCTGAAAGCATTCCAGCTCAGATCAGGGACTAGACAGGGCTGTCTGTTATCATCATTACTCTTCAACATAGTATTGGAAGTTCTCACCATAGCAATCAGGCAAGAGAAAGGAATTAAAGGAATACAGAGTGGAAGGGAAGAAGTCAAACTCTCATTATTTGCAGATGATATGATAGCATACATAGAGAAACCTAAATAATCCAGCAGAAAACTACTGGAAAGCATTAAGCAATATAGCAAGGTGTCATGTTAAAAAAAAAATCAGCGTACAAAAATTGGTGGTATTACTTTACAGAAACAGTAAGTCAGAAGAGGAAAATATCCAGAAATCATTCCCATTCACTATCGCAAGAAAATCAATAAGGAATCTAAGAATAAACCTAACCAAAGAATTGAAAGACTTGTATACTGAAAACTATGAATTGCTATTCAAGGAAATATAAAATGACACAAAGAAATGGAAAGATACCCCCATGCTCATGGATTTGAAAAATCAATATCATGAAGATGAATATCTACATAGAGTCATATAGAAATTTAATATGATACCCATTAAAGTTCCACCAAGCTTCTTTAAGAGAATAGAACAAAAACTACAATCATTTATCTGGAACCAGAAAACACTTAGAATCGCCAAAACAATCTTGAGGAAAAGAAACAAAAATGGAAGCATCACATTCCCAGATCTCAAACTATATTATAAAGCAATCATAATCAAAACATCCTGGTACTGTAACAAAAATAGGCACACAGACCAGTGGAACAGAATAGAAAGCCTAGGGAGTCCAGCAGTAGCACAGCAGTTAAGCGCACGTGGCACAAAGTTCAAGGGCCAACCTAAGGGTCCTGGTTCGAGCCCCCAGCTCCCCACCTGCAGGGAGTTCACTTCACAGGCAGTGAAGCAGGTCTGCAGGTTTTTATCTTTCTCTCCCCCTCTCTGTCTTCCCCCTCCTCTCTCCATTTCTCTCTGTCCTATCTAACGACGACAACATCAATAACTACAACAACAATAAAAAGACAATAAAGGCAACAAAAGGGAAAATAAATAAATAAAATTTTAAAAAAAAGAATAGAAAGCTCAGAAATAAATCCCACACATATGGAAATCTAATTTTTGATACGAGGGTCCAAACTATTAAATGGAGGAAGGAGGCTCTCTTCAATAAATGGTGCTTGGAAAACTGGGTTGAAAAGTGCAGAACTACTGTATCTCACCAGAAACAAAACTCAACTCCAAATGGCTCAAGGACCTGGATGTTAGACCACAAATTATCAAATACTTAGAGGAAAATATTGGTGGAACACTTCCCCATCTAAACCTCAAGAGTGTCTTTGATGACAGAAACCCAATTGCAAGGAAGACTAAATATAATATAAAATATAATATAATTAATATAATATAATATAATATAATATAATATAATATAATATAATATAATATAATATAATATAATATAATATAATATAATATACAGACTACATCAAACTGAAAAACTTCTGCTCAGCAAAAGAAAGCATCACACAAACAAAGAGACAGAATGGTAGAAGATCTTCACATGCCACACATCAGACAAGAGGCTAATAACCAAAATATATAAAGAGTTTACCAAACTCTGCATCAAAACAGAAAATGTCCCAATCCAGAAGTGGGGGGGGGGGGTTATGAACAGAATATTCATTACAGAAGAAATACAAAAAGCCAACAGACATATGAAAAATTGCTCCACGTCACTAATTATTAAAGAAATGTAAATAAAGACAACAATGAGATACCACCTCACCCCTGTGCTAATTTCACACATCAAACACCTCAGTAGCAGCAAATGCTGGTGAGGTTGTGGGGACATAGGAACCTTCCTGCACTGCTGGTGGGAATGTAAATTGGTCCAACCTCTATGGAGAGCAGTCTGGAGAACTCTCACAAGGATTAAAATGTATCTTCCATATGATCCAGTAATTCCTCTCCTGGATATTTCCTAAGGACTCAATTACACCCATCCAAAAAAATATGTGTACTCCTATGTTCATAGCAGCACAATTTATAATAGCCAAAAGGAAGCAACCCAGGTGCCCAACAACAGATGAATGGCTAAGAAAGTTGATACATATGTATTTGCTCAGCTATTAAGAACAATGAACCCACCTTCTCTGACCCATCTTGGATAGAGCTAGAAGGAATTATGTTAAGTGAGGTAAGTCAGAAAGAGATAGACTAGTATGGGACGATCCCACCCATAAACAGAACTTTAGAAGGAAGAACAGAAATGGAAAAGCAAAGTAGAATTTGACTGAGATTGGAGTATTTCAGCAAAGTAAAAAATGCTGGGTGGGGTGGGGGTATAGCATAATGGTTATGCAAAGAGACTTTCATGCCTGAGGCTCTCAAGTCCCAGGTTCAATCCCCCACACTGCCATAAGCCAGAGTTGAGCAGTGCTCTGATTAAAAAATAAATAAATAAATAAATAGGGAGTCGGGCGATAGCGCAGCAGGTTAAGCGCACGTGGCACAAAGCGCAGGGACCGGCTCAAGGATCCCGGTTTGAGCCCCTGGCTCCCCACCTGCAGGGGAGTCACTTCACAAGTGGTGAAGCAGGTCTGCAGGTGTCCATCTTTCTCTCCCCCCTCTGTCTTCCCCTCCTCTCTCCATTTCTCTCTGTCCTATCCAACAACAACGACATCAACAACAATAATAGCTACAACAACAATGGAAACAACAAGGGCAACAAAAAGGAAATAAATAAATATTTTTTTTTAAATGCTGGGTGGAGGGTGAGGGTAGACTTTCAGCTTCGCTATACAGGGATACAGGGTTGGGAGTAGGGACACAGACCTTTGGTGGTAGGAGTAGTGCTATTAACTTAGAATCTTTAAATCACTATTTAATCAATATGAAGGGGGAAATAAATTGAAAGTCTCGAACTTTTTGATGCATTAACCCACTGTGCTACTGCCTGCCCCACCTGCTTTATATCTTAATGCTTTTTCAGTCACCAAGTTGCAGATGCTACCATGACACCAACATGACTTCATTGGACAACTGACCTCACCAATGTATCCTGGAACCACCTCTCTCCAGAACTCTGCCCCACTAGGGAAAGAAAGATAGAAACAGGCTGGGAGTATGGATCGACCTGCCAATGCCCATGTCCAGCAGAGAAGCAATTACAGAAGCCAGACCTTCCACCTTCTGCATCCCATAATGATCCTGGGTCCACGCTTCCAAAGGGATAAAGAACAGGAAAGCTTCTAATGAAGGTGATGGTATACATAACTCTGGTGTTGGGAATTATGTGGAATTGTACCCCTCCTATGCTATGGTCTTGTTGATCATTATTAAATCAATAAAAAATATGGCACAAAATATTGTTTTTCCAGTAAAAATAATTCTAAACATTTATTACTAACAGAGAGAGGAGGAAGGAAATAAAGAAATCCATAGCATTTTGCTAGTATACATGGTACTGGATATAAATTTCAGGGCCTCATGCTTTAAGTTTTTGCACTTCATTTTTTATATCTCAGTGAAAGAGACTGAGATACAGAGAAAGATACGGAGAGAGAGAAACCAGAGCATTGCTCAGCTCTGGCTAATGGTGATGCAGGTGACCATTCTGGAGCCTCGATCATGAAGTTCTTTTTACGTTACCATTACACCATGTCCCCTACCCCATACTTTATTTACTTCAGTGCTACTTCCCAGGTCCCTACACAAAGTTTTTGTAGATAAGCCTCTTTTCACTGACTGTCAACGTACAAGTTGGAATTATTTTCGCACACACACCCCATCACAAAAATCAATCCTAAAAATGATTTAAATAGAAGAAAAAAAGATACACAACTCACAAAATATTGAAGTTCTTGACCAAAATTCCCTGAAATGTCTTATTATGTCCTACAGGTTTTAGCATAGCAATTTGCCCATCCCTAAAACAGTCACTCTAAAGAAAACTGTTATGGTTAGTTTGAAGTTAAATAATTGCTCATTGGACTAGGGCTGCAGAAAACTCCATCCACTGTACATTTTTTATTAGTAAATGAGCAGTGACATCTACAAGTGAGACCAGGGTCTTGTTGGAGAAGACGAGTGATCTGGTGCTGACAGACAAATATGAATGTCTTTAAGACATCTACCATCATGGACATCCATGAGCAATAATTAGAACATCTTAAAGAATGGGCCCCTTGGAATATAACTAAAATAGGCCTACTAACTATCTACAAAATGGAGACCTCCCCAACTCTTCATCTGCGCTACCCCAGCCTTTAGGTTCATGATTAGTCAACAACTTGTTTGGCTTTATATGTTAACTCTGCTTTCAGCCACCAGGTTCCAGATGCTACTGTGATGCCAGCTGGACTTCCCTGGGCAGAAGGCCCCACCATGTGTCCTGGAGCCCTGCTTCCCCAGAGCCCTGCCTCACTAGGGAAAGAGAGAGGCAGGCTGGGAGTATGGATTAACCTGTCAAAACCCATGTTCAGTGGGGAAGCAATTATAGAAGCCAGACCTTCCATCTTCTGCACCCCATAATGTCACTTGGTCCATACTCCCAGAGGGATAAAGAATAGGAAAGTTATCAGGGGAGGGGATACGGAGTTCTCATGGTGGGAACTATGTGGAGCTGCACCCCTCTTATCCTATGGTTTCTGTCAGTGTTTCCTTTTTATAAATAAAATTTTTTTTAATTAGTCTGCCTGGGGCTGGGTGGTGGCGCACCTCACTGACCACTGACGTGTGCAGAACCCCAGGTTCAAGCCTTCAGATCCCACCTGCAGGGGGGAAGCTTTGCGAGTGGTGAAGCAGGGCTGCAGGTGTCTCTCTGCCTCTATCTCCCCTTCCCTCTTGATTTCTGGCTGTCTCTAACCAATAAATAAAGATAAGGGGAAAAAAAGAATTATCTATATTACCTTTACCTAAGTTGTGCCTTTTCAATTTTTTTAAATTTATATTCATCTTTTTGTTTTGTTTTTATTGGAGTGTTAATGATTTACAGTAATTACACTTCTGATACATGTGTAAAATTTCTGTTTTCTGGGAGTCGGGCTGTAGCGCAGCGGGTTAAGCGCAGGTGGCGCAAAGCACAAGGACTGGCATAAGGATCCCGGTTCGAACCCCGGCTCCCCACCTGCAAGGGGAGTTGCTTCACAGGTGGTGAAGCAGGTCTGCAGGTGTCTATCTTTCTCTCCTCCTCTCTGTCTTCCCCTCCTCTCTCTATTTCTCTCTGTCCTATCCAACAACGACAACAACAATAATAACTACAACAATAAAACAACAAGGGCAACAAAAGGGAATAAATAAATAAAATAAATATTGAAAAAAAAATTTCTGTTTTCTGCAAAATACTCTCAATTCTTTCTTCTGCAACATTTTCACAGGCAACTGGCCCAGGACCAGTAAGACCCAAACCCTGAAGTTTAAGGTTATATGCTGAGGTTCACAACCGTTTGTCTCCAAAGCTGAAATCATCTCATGGACAGAGTTTTTTTTTTTTTTAAATCTGATCATGGAGACAGACTTTGTAAAACAATTCAAGCAGAAAAAAAAAATAAAAGCAAAAAAGTCAAAGAAAAAGGAAAAAAATAACCTTTCAGAGTTGTTCATAACTTGAGATTGTTCTGATAAGTTGCTTTCTCCTCTTAGCAGAAGTAGTCAGCTCCATATAAAATGGCATGGTCACAATATCACAGGTATTCATCAAGTCTTTGCAAACTGTAGTCCTTGAGAAGATGTTTCAAGTACCTTCTCGTAAGCCTGCATCATTTCAGTCCATTTTCTAAATGACTCTAGATTTTATCCTGCGGGGTAAATTGCTTTTTTGTCTCTCCCTCTCTCTCCATCTCACTATCTGGCAGTAAGGAAAGAAAGAGTGAATCCTACCCTTAGAAACTTCAGATTCTGGAATAAAGATAGAACCAAAAAAAGGAAAAATAATAAGTTAATAAAGACATTCTATTTACAACAGCATAAAAATAATCAAACGCCAAAAGCTATATCTAATAAACTACACAGAAACTAGCAAATACTGTCAGAGTGAACTTAACAGATTTCTTAAATAAGTTGAAGCGTATTCCAAGCCCACATACTACACAATTCAGAATTTTTAATATAGAAACTCTATACAAACTGACCCATACATTTAAATACAATACCTATCAAAAATCCAAACCTCCCTGCCTTTATTTTATGGTATTTGCCATCTAGCTTTAAAATCTACATAGACAATAAAGAGCCAAGAGTAACCAAGATACTAACAACAAGTGAAGAGCAAATTTGGAAAACCTCTACTATCAGATATTGCGATTTATCCCATCAAGACAGTGATTAACACTGTTAGCAGAGGTGCATTTACAGGAAAAATAAAACAACGCAACAAAATACAGAAACAAATCCCTTTTCTACAAACATGCAGTTAATGACAAAGTTAATATTGCAGTGCAGCAAATCAATAAATGGTGCCGGATCAACTGAGTACTCACAAAGAAAAAAGTAATGCCATAACAATGGCTTATACCATATACAAAAGTCAACTTCATATATAAGGCTGTCGGACAAGTCATGATGCATTTTTGCACAGAAAAAAATATGTCATGGGGCCGGGTGGTGGTGCACCTGGTTGAGCGTACATATTATAATGTGCAAGGACCAGGGTTTGAGCCTCCAGCCCCCAACTTCAGGGGAAAAGCTTTGTGAGTGATGAAGCAAGGCTTCAGGTGTCTTTCTCTCCCTCTCTCTCTCCCCAGTCTTTTCGATTTCTGGTTGATTCAAATAAATAAGTAAATAAAATAAAATAAGAAAAAAATATTTCATAACTTTTCTGATAACCCAGTACATTGTTAGGTGTAACTGTGAAAGAAAAATGAACATTTAGAAGTAAGCAAACAACAGCATCTTCATCATCTATATGAGCAGAATCACTTATATAGGGCAAAAATGCAGTAAACATGAGAGGTTAACCAGTAAAATACTATTTAAACTAAGAAATTCTGTTTTCATCAAAAGACACCATTGAGGCAGTGAGAAGTCAGGTCAAGAGATAGCTCAGCTGGCAGAGTGCACACCTACCCATGGGAAAGAATCTGAGTTTGAGCCTGGCAATATGCGGAGGTATCTTCACAGATGGTGAAGCAGTGCTGTGGTGTCTCTCCTCATCTCTCTCCTTCTCTAAAGGATTAAAAAAACAAACAAACAAACAACCAGCTTTTGAGTGATGCTATCACACCTGTGCAAGGTCCTGGGTACATTCACCTGAGACACACACACACAGAAAAGAAATGAGAAAACAAGCTACAAAGGAGGGGGTAAATCATATATATTCAATCCTACAAGGTATTCATACCCACAATATATAACAAGTATTTGCAAGAAGGAGACAGATAGTCCAAAAGAAAGCTGTTCGAAGTAATTAAATAGGCACTTCATAAAAGAGAATTATCAAATGACCAGTATACCTATGAAGTTTCATCAAAAAGGTAAATAAATTTAAAGTCACTGCCACAATGTGGCAAAAACAAAAATTACTGAATATGCAATGAGTTGGTCAGACTATATAGTATCCAGACTGCTCAAGATGATACAATGGCTTTTTAAGAAGTCTTTCTGTATTTACCATCTGAATATGTATATACCCGTGATCCTACAATTCCACCCGAGAGTACTCAGGGTAAAAGATTGTATGAAAATAAAGGTGTACTTGCAAATGCTCAGTAAATAAATGAGCTTAAATAAATCCAATATTGGTCACTACTTCCTGTCAGCTGGACATGGCTTCATGTAACACACCAAGCAGAGAACAGCCACATTCCAAGGCAATTCACAGGTGCAAACTGCCATTATCCTCTCATAAAGCCTGAAGAAGAGGGGCTGAGTGCTGGTACACCTGGCTGACAGCATATGTTACAATGCACAAGGACCCAGGTTCGAGCCTCCGCTCCCCACCTGCAGGGGGGAAGCTTTGCAAGTGGTAACGCCGTGCTGCTAGCGTCTCTCTCTCTCTCTCTCTCTCTCTCTCTCTCTCCTCTCAATTTCTGAGTGTCTCTATCAAATAAAAAAAGATGATACAAAATTTAAAAACAGTTTGAAGAAGATACAAAAGAGTTTTCTCTGCCTGGTCAAGTGAGCATTCTCCTCAAGAGTTTGAAGCACAGTCCCACTGTTGCTGCTTCTTAAGCCTGGAAATGTCATATGTCCACACTGGTTACTCTTTCCTCTCCTTTAAGTGTCTGTTCTTTATTGAGACCCATCCTAATCACCCTATTTAAAATGCAAAACAGCCCTTAGTAGGCACTACCTGTTTTCCCATTCTTTCCTCCACAGCATTCTGCACCATCTAGCATATTGTGTATTTTATTTATTATTTGTTTGTCATTTTATCACAAACAAGTTTCAAAAATATGTTCATTTGCTTAGGGGTTTGCTGTAGTTTCAGTATTTGGGGTAGTTCCTGGCACATAGTAGGTAAAAAATAATAATATTTAGTAAATGAGTGGATAATGATAACAAGAAATAATTCATCAAAGACCCACTTGCCATCCAGCTTCACATTCTACTGCTCTTAGGATGTAACCCTTGTCCTCGAAGCCCAAAACAACTGCTCAGTTTTAAACATCACACCCGAACTCTAAGCAGCACGGTTAAGGAAGGAGGGGAAAGGCCCTTTTATGTTAAGGAGGTTTCCCAAAAAGAAGACCATACATTACTTCTCCCTAAATCCCACTGCCCACAGTTTAGGCTATGGTTTCCCAGCTTTCACATGACTGACATTTGAGGATAGGAACTCCTGCTGAAGAAGCTTATGGAAAGCAAAGTCCTAGAAGAAAAGTACCCTGTAGGCAGCTTTTGTTCTCTACTTCGACACAACCTTTCCTGCGGTAAGAAAACAGCACATGGAGTCCCACCTTCCTGGGGGAAAAAAGGAGATGCGGGGAGAAAAAAAAAAAAGATACAAATTGAGCCCTGCTCCAAAAGTAGTGCCTTCCCTTTGATTATTTAGACCCAGTAACCTTTCTTTGTTGTGACTTCAGCCAATCAGGAGCAATGATTTCTCAGTGAAAAGTGGGGTATCTCAGCCCTCTCTGCCCCAAGATATTTCCTCCTGCTCTTTAAAGACTCCTTTTGAACTTTATTCCCAAAAAGCAGGCTTTTCAAATACCTTTCAAGGGAAATCTTATCAACAGTTCCAAAGTATAAAACATAAAAAGTAATACTGATCTGGCTGAGTGGGGAAAGTACCCCTGTTCTGTGAACTCAGTCTCCTTTGGCACTGCCACACTGGCCTGACCCTCCCCTCTCACAAGCTTTTAAGCTCTTTAAGAACTCCCAGACTAGTGTAGCTAATTGACCTCAGTTTGCTCCCAACTTTCTGTGTTCTAGTCCCACTTGCTAGGTAAATCCTCAGCCCCATACAAACTTAGTTACACAACCCTAAAAATACTTCTATGGTGGTTTGAAAATCAGTTAAGGGGGGTCGGGCAGTAGCGCAGTGGATAAAGTGTACATGGCACAAAGCGCAAGGACCAGCGTAAGGATCCAGTTCAATCCCCCGGCTCCCCACCTGTAGGGGGGGTCGCTTCACAGGCAGTGAAGCAGGTCTGCAGGTGTCTATCTTTCTCTCCTCTTCTCTGTCTTCCCCTTCTCTCTCCATTTCTTTCTATCCTATCTAACAACAATTAATGATAACCACAACAATGATACAACAACAAGGGCAACAAAAGGGGGAAAAAATGGCCTCCAGGACTAGTGGATTTGTAGTGCAGGCACCAAGCCCCAGAAATAACCCTGGAGGCAAATAAAAGAAAAAAAAAAGAAAATCAGTTAAGGGGGGGGGGGAAGGACTCACCTACACCATAAATAATCACAGTTGGTATCTGTGAAATTAGAATGGCTATTTTCCACAAGGCAGGTAGGTGGGATCTGATGAAGAAAAAGATAACTGTACTGTAAATCATTAACCCCCCCCCATAAAGTAGGGGGGAAGAAAAATAGGAAGAAAAAAGAAAAGGGTGTACATGATGCATTAAGCATGCCCTGCTGGTGCTTCGGCCGTGATCTTCAAGTTCATTCCTAAGATTCTAAGGCCTAGTTCCCTAGAGGGAAGCACCAGCTGAGCATCACTGCAATTCAAAAGGCACTTGGAGCCATGCCTGCCTCAAGTAGAAGCGAGGAGAGAGATGGCTGAGATTTGAGTACTAACCCTGACCTCTACACTAACTCCGTGTCTAAGCACTGTGTTCCCCCACCCCCAGTCCACCCCACCCCTGGCTGAGGAAATAGATGGAATTTCAGAATGCACTAAAACTAAACGCATATTAGGGAATCAACCTTGACTTCATTAGAATGGCCCTATAACCAACTAACGAGCCAGAAAGAAGCCTGTATAATTGACTTGGAAAAGCTTTCAGGTATGGGAGTCTCACACAGCAGCTGGAGCTGAGGCTCAAAGCAGCGAATGAGTGCCCGGCAGAGAAAGGGACTAGAGATATCCAGATGATCCCCTTTGTTGGCAAAGTTGTCCAGATGCTCGTGCAGCTTTAATTAAGCTCAGTTCTAATTAATCTGTGACCTTATTCAAACCAACTGTTTCCCTGAGCTTCTGATGCCTCTCCAGATTCAGGCGCCCTTTCCTTCAAAGGTCTGTTTTTCTTATTAAGTTTAATTGAAAGATGACGGAACTGTGATCTTTCATAAATAGTGGATTCACCACCAACCAAACCTGTAGAACAAAAGGATGGAAAGGAGACAGGAGACAGTGTCAACAATCTATAGGCTGATGAAAGGCTGGCTCCAACCTGCACCACACTTCAGAGACAGCCCATCAGTTCTCAGAACACTTGAAAATTCAGAGCAGCATATGTTATTCAGAAGAGGCACAATCGATGTGGCATCGAAGAGGCCAGGGAAGAATGGAATGTCTTCAGAACACTATATGATACGTGAGGTAAAGGCACAAACAAGGAAGCAGCAGTCAAAGGTCTAAAACCCACCCCATCTTCCTACCAAGAGCGTTCCAACTCCTGGGTCAAGGTACACTGTGTGAGAAAAATGGCTTCTAGGTGTTCCCAGATGTTGAGTCCTATTATATTGGTTGGGACTTGGGGCAGGTAGAAACTCCACATCAGTTTGGCTCCAACTGTGAGCAAACCTCCTCATTTCCTTGACCATTTTACAGGATTATAATCACCTTTATATGTACTGTTAAAGTATGTTGAAATGGTATTGAAAAATACTGGGTAGCACTAAGACAAACCCATCATCCCTATATGTCACCAAAACTATGTCTCTATGTTTTTTTTTTCTTCCATCAAAACAAGTATACACATACAGCACACACACTAAACACAGGTACCCAAAATGAGAGAAAATTTGGGCTGTTCTATGCCTCATTATGCTGATAAGAATTTTTTTTATTTATTTTTATTCATTTGTTTGTTTCTTGGATAGAGATAAAGAGAAATCAAAAGTAAAGGAGGAGACAGGGTGGGAGGTACAAAGGCTCCCGCAGGCCTGCTTCACAGCTCATGAATCTTTCCCCCTGCAAACCCATAAGATACTGCCACCTCAACATGCTTCACTTCAGACTGTGTCCAGAGACTACACATGTGGAATGACAACCCTTCAGCTTCATTACTCAGGTGAGACCTTTCCTTTCATAGTATACTCTAATTCCATCCCAGGTGGTTCACTTTCTAACAAAGTCCCAAAACCTAGATATACACCAGTTTCTGTGAGAGAGAGCTTATGTTCACATGTATCCATAAACTACTGCAAAATATATACCTGAAAGCAGAAGTACACTAGAGTTTGCAGTGAGTACCCCCCTAACACTTCCTCTCCACTATTCCAAGCTTTGGGTCCATGATTGCTCAACAACTTGTTTGGCTTTGTATGTTAACTCTCTTTTCAGTCACCAGGTTCCAGATGTCATCAGGATGCCGGCCAGGCTTCCCTGGACTGAAGACCCCACCAATGTGTCTTGGAACTCCGCTTCCCCAGAGACCCACCCTACTAGGGAAAGAGAGAGGCAGACTGGGAGTATGGACTGACCAGTCAACGCCCATGTTCAGCAGGGAAGCAATTACAGATGTCAGACCTTCTACCTTCTGCAACGCACAATGACCCTGGGTCCATGCTCCCAGAGGGATAGAGAATGAGAAAGCTATCAGGGGAGGGGGTGGGATATGGAGAATGGGTGGTAGGAATTGTGTGGAATTGTACCCCTCCTACCCTATGGTTTTGTTAATTAATACTTTCTTAAATAAAAAAAAAATTTTTAAGATATTTTATCAATCCAGGATATATACTAGAGGAAACTGAATGTACTTGCATATATTTAATATGGCATACCCCCAAGCTTCTAATTAAATCATTTACATGGCTTTCTACGATTGTTAGGGTAAAGGTCAACGTCCCTCCTGACATTTAAAGGGCCTTCCAGAGTCTGGTTTCTTGAATTAGTTGAATCTTAGTTGCTCATGACCGACCCACTCTAGCTAGATTATACACAAAAGGAATGTACTAAACATGTTCAGAAGAACCTCCAGGAGAAACACTCAGAAGGCACCTAGTGAGAAACTGCAGTCAGCATCACCTGCTCCAGTGAAGCCTTTCTGACATTTCCCCTCACACCAATGAGACCATTCACAGTGCACCAGACCCTGGAATATCCAATATGGCTGCTTCTGAAAGCTATAGCTGCTGCCTATGACACCTGCCAATGACACCTGCTCTTTCCCCTTTCTTCTGAAAATACTTGCATTAGGGTAGGGCCTCTGATTTGAACTTCAAGCACCACTGCAAGTGATATGGCAGACTTCTGGTGTCTCAGTTAGAAAGTAGAATGGAATGCATAGTGTGGGAAAGTCCCCAAAAACAGGAGAGATAGTGAATACTTCCAATCTTGACAAAGGCCCGTCTGCTCTACTGCAAAACATTCTAACTTCACCTCCCCAGATCCTTACCAACGCCACTCATATGGAATTCCCTCAGTTACTCAAATACTATGATACTTACCTGTAGTAAAATAATATTCACCCACGCCCCACAATCCCTTAAATGTGTGAATATACAGCCTTCCTTGATGATAGAAACTTTGTAGATGCTATTAAGTTTAGAATCTCAAGATGGAGATATTTTCTTGGATTAGCCATGTGGGCCTGAAATAATCCCCAACAAGAAGCAAGAGGATCCAAATCAAAGGGCACTGGTGATGACAAATAAGTTAAAAGCTCAGCTAACAGAGTGAAGGACTCTGCATGCCTGATGCTCCAAGTTCAGTCCTTGGCTCCACATGAACTGTAGGGTGCTCTAGTTTCCTTCACTCTTTCATATAAAATGTTCTCTTTCCAATTACATAAATAATAAATCTAGAAAGAGTCAGAGGAAATTTGGTAACAGATGCAGAGATTAGAAGAATGAAAGGATGGGGCCATGACCTAAGAAATACAGGCAACCTCTGGGATCTGGAAAATGAATAAATTCTCAACCAAAGTCTCCAGAAGCAATGAGCCCCACAATTCCTTACTAATAGTTCCATGAGATGCACTTTAGACTTATTACCTCCAGGATTAGACATCAGTAACTTTGTTGTTCTAATCAACAAAGTTTGTGCTAAGGAGGCTGAGCAGTGGTGTATCCAGTTAAGCACACAGAGTACTAAGCACAAGGACCCGCACAAGAGTCCGGGTTTGAGCTCCCGACTCCTCACCTGGAAGGGGGAAGCTTCACAAGTAGTGAAGCAGGTCTGCAGATGTCGATCTCTCTCTCTCTCTCTCTCTCTGTCTCCCCTCCCCTCTAAAAAAAAAAAAAAAAAAAAAGGCTGCCAAGAGCAGAGGATTCATAGTGCTGGCACTGAGCCACAGTAGCACAGATCATATTCTCTCAGATTTGTGTTGCTACTCAAATATCCATTTCTCACAAAAACCCTCCCAGATTAGGTCAGTCTCCCCAAGATCTATTCTTATAGCCCCCAACGTCTATTTTATGGCATTATCAGAATTATAACTGAATAGTGGAGCTATGAATTACTTCTCCTCTCGGTAGACTATAAGCTGTAGAAGACCAGGAGCATGTCTAGCTTTGCTCACCACTGCACCCCCCTCACCTGGCACAGTACCAAGCATCCAACACACCTTCAAGTAGGGCATGCTGAAAGGAGGAACTAGTGTCACAAACATACTGTCAACCAAGCAATAAAGTACTTTCACCCCATTCAGAGAAAAAAAAAAAACTGATTGTTCAGGAGGAAAAAATGAGACACAACTTCCAAAAGTAGCTTGACAAAAGGAGGAATTCAATAAACAGTGAATGGACAGATAACTGAATGGATACGTGCTAGTATGGAAGTGTGGCATGAACTCATGATGGTCATATAAATGGACAAAGGAATGGATAGGTGTGGGAGTCAGGCGGTAGCGCAGCGGGTTAAGCGCACATGGCGCCAAGTGCAAGGACCATCATAAGAATCCCGGTTTGAGCCCCCGGCTCCCCACCTGCAGGGGAGTCACTTCACAAGCGGTGAAGCAGGTCTGCAGGTGTCTATCTTTCTCTCCCCCTCTCTGTCTTCCCCTCCCCTTTCCATTTCTCTCTGTCCTATCCTATGACATCAGGAACAACAACAATAACTACAACAATAAAACAACAAGGGCAACAAAAGGAAATAAATAATAATAATAATAATTTTTTTAAAAAAGAATGGATAGGTGCCTCAGTAGTCATCTGCATATTTAAAAATCTTGTTGGAGAATTTATTTCACAAGAATAATATTTTGATCATTAATTGCCCAAAAAGGACAGATACTACTCTTAATTCTTGGTCCGTCAAAAGTGATACTCTACTCCTTAATTGCAATGTCAGATCTGTTCAGTGCATTTAGATAACCTCATCGCCATCAAAAGAGAACAAGACTATGTCAACACCTACTGGTGGTGTCATCTAGTGAGGTCCCGACACACACTTCTAGGGCAGCATGGCTCGTTCTTCACTTACTTTCCAAGTCTGTGGGAAAGCTTGTTTACTGCTTGGCACTCCAGGCTCCCTTCAGATGGAAAAGGAGTCGGGTGTATATACAGAATGTTCTT